>NC_052046.1:61535106-61780106 GCF_015832195.1 Motacilla alba alba | reverse complement strand
GCGCACAGCCCGGGGGAGAAAGATCACGCTGAATCACTCTTCCTTTAGAAGTAGAAAAGTAACGAGGAAAAGAGCCTAGTAATGAAATACCACGCAAATACCTTCGTAGCATACACTGTGCTTTTTATTCTCTCAGGCGAAATACTTCCCGAGTTTTAAATCTGATTTCGTTATTACGTAGCCTCGCTAAAACCTTTATGTCGTGTAGCGGTGGAAAGATGCCTGGGAAGAGCAAGTGGAGGTCTTGAGGCAACGAAATGGGTTCGGGTCCAAGCAGCAGCCCCTGCCCGCCCGCGGACGCTACGCCGCGGGCAGATGAACGCTTCCAGCAAATTTGTTTCCCCCCAGCCAAAATGCATATAACTTTTTTGGGTTTTTTTCCACCAGTATATTACATTTGGATTCAAAGTTCTCGCTGCCACACGGGAAATACCCGTGTTTCAGCGAGAAACTCCTCCGCGTACGGAAATGCAGGACACTACAAGTCCGCCGCATCAGACATTATCGTTTAGGTTTCAAGCAACCTGACTTGCCGTGAATTTCACGTTCCTTTCTACAGCCACCGCTTGCGTTTGGGTAGCTGTCTTGCCGCGGGATGCAGGAGAGGCAGCGGACCCCACGGGGGCAGGTGCCTAGGCGGCTCTCCAGCTCTGCGGCGCGATCCCGCGGGGACGCGGCTGCAGCCCGATTCCCCCCAGTTGTTGTGGGCAGCTCCCGGTCCCGGACAGCTCCTGCTCCGAGCATCTCTTTGCAGCTGCAAAACTTGGTCAAAACTTTGACAAAACTTTGATCTCGACCCCCCGCCCCTACCTCGCGGCTCCGGGCCACAGGCGGTAGCAGCCCTACACCGTGCCGCCGAACACAGTGGGCTTTCGAGGCGGGGCCGACGCAGAGCCCGGAGAAACCTCCTAGACTCCGCTCATCTCTCATCCCCGGGTGCTTTTGGGGCGTGAGCCGTGAGGGGGCAGGGCGTGGGTGGCAGCACCGGGGTCCCGGTCCGCTCAGGGACGAAACCCTTCTGCACTGCACGAGCATCGCCGCCGCCTCGACGGCGGGGCAGAGGCCCCCCCTCCGCCGCTCCCCTCCCTTCCTCCCTCCCTCTCTTGCTCTGTCTTTCTCTCCCTCCATTCCCCTGTCGGCGCCGGGGAAGGAGGGTGGTGGTGGGGGCGGGCGGGGGGCGGGGGCGGTCGGAGCGGCTGTGGGCTCGGCGGGGCGGCGCGGGCAGCGGCAGTGTCGCTCCGGCCGGCGGCAGCGCTCTGCCCGCCGGTGCCACCGCGGCGGGCGGTGCCTCTCCCCGCCGGCCTGGGGTTGAGCCGCGCCCCCCGCAGAGCCCGCGGGCCGAGCCGCCCGCCTCCATCGCCCCGGCCTCCGCCCGCCCTCGCTGAGGCCTTCTCCACCCCGGAGCCGGCCGCGCTCCTCCCGCGGGCATGAACGGCTATGGCTCCCCGTACCTCTACATGGGCGGCCCGGTGTCGCAGCCACCGCGGGCTCCGCTGCAGCGGACGCCGAAGTGCGCCCGCTGCCGCAACCACGGCGTGCTGTCCTGGCTGAAGGGCCACAAGCGCTATTGCCGCTTCAAGGACTGCACCTGCGAGAAGTGCATCCTCATCATCGAGAGGCAGCGGGTGATGGCCGCGCAGGTGGCGCTCCGCCGGCAGCAGGCCAACGAAAGCCTGGAGAGCCTCCTCCCGGACTCCCTGCGCTCCCTCCCCGGGCCGCCGGGCAACACCGAGCCGCCCACGCCGCCGCCGGGGCCGTCGCCCTGCGCCGCGCCGCCGCGGACCCCCGCCGAGCTGGCCGCCGCCGCCGCCCTTCGCTGGGCCGCCGAGCCGCCCCCCGCGCTCCCGGGGCCGCTCCCCAAGGCAGGTGAGGCCGGGCCGGGCACCGCGGTACCGGGGCAGGAGGGAAAGGGAGGGCTGGGATCCCCGCTGTCGGTTCTGGGGGATGGGGCCGGAACGAGTAAAGGCGACGGGCTCCGTGGGAAGTGAATGGAGAGGAATTCCGTCGGGTACACTTTATCGCTCTTAGAAAGCATGGAGCCGCAAAGTGACCGGCCCGCTCCCCAGCCAGAATAGCGTCCACCGAGACAAGCAAAAGGGGACCCGCGAACGTCGCGGCTGCCAACCGGTTCCCCGACGTGCCGCTTCTGGGCCCGTTCCTCAGGTCCGCCGGGAACAGGCCGCATCCCACGTGGATCACGGCAGCATGTCTTTCTGCTTCTCCCGGTCCCGCTCCCGGAGTCACTGTTCGGCTCCCCGCACCCAGGGCATCGGGCTGCGGGACCTCGTCCGGGACAAGACCTGCGCAGAGAGCCTCGGACCAAACGCGGCGCCAGGAGCAGGAAGGCTTCTACGAAGCTATGACGACCGGGGAAAGCGGAGTGGTGGCAGGGGATGAGCGGGGCAGCCCAGCCCTCCTGCTCAGGCCTCTCCCTTCGGGTCGCGTCCGGGGCGGCCTCTGAGAGCTAGGGGGTGCCGAAACTACCGTCTGCAATGGGCACCTTGTGCTCGCGACTTGCCGGTCATTCACATTTCCGGAGGCAAAACTAATGCTCCGGAACCGCAGTCGCGTTCCGTCCACTGTCTGAGCGGGACCTGACAGTCTTTCACGATAGGGATGCTCGGCAGGCGGGCCGCTGCCAGCCCGGTGCGCTCCGCTGACAAGTTGTGACAAAATTTCACGCGGTGCCCCGGGACGAGAGTGGCGAGCGCTGTGCTGCCGCCGCACGGGCCCGTGTGCACTGTGGAGCCAGTCCGGCCGCGGAGGCGTCCACCAGGGCCCCAGCATGGGGCTCTGCTCCTCCAGCACCGGAGCGGACGCACACCGCGCCCGAGGCGGCGGCACTGTTGAGTCCGACACTCTGGCGAGGATGCCGGTGGTTCGGGACCCGCTTCCCATTTTCCGGCCCTTGGTACCACCTGCCTGCCCTCCAGCAGCCCCCTCCCCCACATCTCGGCCCAGTTCCGCCGGCCTCTCCCAGGGCCGGGCATGGGGGTCTTTCCCCAAGTTTCCCACTGGTCGTAGCCTCCCGCCGGCGCGGACGCTCTCCGCACACGCGGCGGCGCCTGGCCGGGGCCCCCTCCCTGCGTGGAGGTAGCGGGGGATAAGGCCGAGGAAGTGGGGAGAGAAGGGGAAAAACTCGCCTTGCTTCTTCGAGAAAATGAAAGTTCCCATCCGCCAGCACGATATAAATCTGCCGGATAGGAGCGATATTAACTTGCACGCTCAACTTTCCTTCACCCTGATGTATGAACTTCCCGGTTTAAAAGATTACAGTAATCACGGGAGGAGAGTGTAAATCGAATCTGATAGCAATAACTTTTGGGGAAGGTCAGGCTCAAGTGAAATGTTACCAAGCAACAGGCATTTTGTTTGCAAAATACAATCAAAGTGTATTGATGAGAAATCCTTCCTTGCCAGCCAGTCAGCACTTTCTGATAATAGTTTTACGAAGCGAAAAAACAAACAAACAAACAACAAAACATAACGGAGATCTCCATAAATCAAGGCCCTCGGCTCTGTGCCTGCCCCCGTCCCCGCCCGTGGGGAGGCCGGGCTGGCGGAACCGGGGTACCCCGGGACCACCGGGGAGCCTTTCTGATCACTCAAACCTCACCCGCGTGGTCCCCGGTCCCAGATTGTCACAGGCGGGGTTTTTTCCCCCACTGTTTAAGAACACGAGAAGGCATGAGAGCAAAGTGGAAAATTATCTCCTTAGAGGTTTCTCCTGTCACCTTCTACCAGACACTGTTTAACTACACGACTTGCTTATTTCCAATTACCTTGCGTGCTCTGAGTGGCAGGGTTTTCTCTTTCCTCTCCTTCCATTAACTATATATTAAATCGCCGTAAAAACGTGATAAACCTCCTGTCCACCCAGTTTCTGAAACAAACACAACAACCCCTTCCTCCCTGAGGACGTTATTGTCGTGAAAAATGTTTTCACTGCCGAAGGGATATTTCCCGAGATATGGTAAAATCAGATCCGTTTGCTTCTGTTCCTGCTACAATCGGCCATTTCGGTGGGACAGTTGCGAAGTTCTGAAACTACCCTCCCTTGTTGCATCTGCCTCTGCTAACCTGGAATGATTCCTCCTCCTGATATCGTGCTCATGAACTTTCTTTGCTCACAGGAGTGTGTGTTGTATTTGGCTTAGTAGTAGTTATCAAGACTTGTAAACAATATAATGCTATATTTACCAATAGTCTGATACTTTCAGAGCGATCTTCTTAATGCAGTGCAGCTGTCTCTGTGTTAATTTGAGAACAGTGATTAGTCTCCTACAGAGTATTTAGATCTTCGAATAGAGGGAAGAAAGTCTGAAGTGAAAGTAATTAAAACCAAAACCTAAACAAAGCCCCAACAACGAAAATCAAGGTAACAAACACCTCATTCTTCCAAACAGACAGCAAAAGTAAAAAAATCAAACCCAAAGCAAGCAAAAAAGCTCCCACCAAGACATAGCCTTAGCTTTATGTGCAGTTATGCTAGTTCTGGTATCAGCCTTTCCTAATAATATAACTAAGGTAGAAGGTGCTTTGGAGGTACAGGAAAGTCTGTGTCGAGAAAAGAGCTGTCCTAATAATCAAAGAACGAGCTGTTTTAACAGGCACTCTGCAGTGGGAATATCGAAGAAGCAAATTTGGTCACAAAATATTAGAAAAAGTTTTCCAGACAAGTAATTAACTTGAGAACAGCTTTTCCCTCTCATCTATTTCACTTTTATTTGGCCCCTTTTCAACATTTGACTCATGATTATTAATATATAGACAGTCAAGAAGAATTGGGGTAAATACTGTGCTGAATTCATATTGTATTTTACTGTAAATGCATGTACTGTTCTCCCCCTGTTCTGTTTCATGCATATCTGTATTTGCCCTGCATCTCTGATCTGGGTTGGTATCTCTTCCTGCGTGCATATTATTTGATGAATACTCCCCATCTTTTATATCAGTAGGAAAATAGTTTCCTTAGTTTTCCCAGGAATCATAAACTGGATAGTTACATGCAGGCAATTTGAAATAGAAGGTGTTGGGGGGAAAAAAATATCCCAACACACACATACACACAAAAACAGGCACACGCTCGCGCGCAACAAAATAACCTCCCCCTAAAAAACAAAACATAAAAATCCAACCCCAGATCCACACAAAGAAACAACCCTCCCAAAACAAAAAACACACAGAAAGACAAAACAAACACCCCCTTGCAAAAAAAGAAAAAAAAAAAAAAAAAAAGGCAAACCAACCAAACACCACCCCCATCAGAAATACAGCAAAAAATCCTTAGAGCTCACACAGGACAAAACATAACACCCAAACGCCCAAAAATGTAAAAAATATCTGAAGATGAGATTTTTTTCTTGAAGCCGAGAATATCCTCATGTAAAACTTACGAATTATGGAAAGAAAAAACAGCTTTGGTAAAGAGCAGAAGGTTGTGCGTCCTAAATACAAAATTATTTTTGTACCTGAAAATACAAACATTTATAATTAATACATGCATATAATATTCCTAAAATTAAGTGTTCATATAGGGACATTAACAATGTCTCTTTACAATTTTTTGTTTATTTGACAATGGCTATTTTGCATCCTCACAAATTTTTGTTTATTTGACGATGACTATTTTTGTGCCGATTTTAAATGAACGAAAATCTCGGTCGCGGTGGTTCCCAGGAAGGGTTGGAGATAGTCCCCGGATCCTCCCCGAGCCTTCAGCGTAGCGGGAAAGGGGTGTTTAAAGCAGTTAAAGCACAGCCTACAGACAGGGAAGCCCCGAGGGCCGGCCAGGAGAGCGGCCAGCTGCCGTGCTGCAGGCTCGGGCCCCGGGATGTGACACCGGCGCATACAGCCCAGGCACACACCAGCAGCCAGAGATGCTCTCAAATAGACAGAGGGGGAAATACAGCAGCCTCCACGCTCAGTGGTAGCCAGCACAGGGTAATTGCCTGTGTGCTAATAGCACCACTTTGATTTAAAATCAACGAAATCTCGTTTTCCGGCTCTGTCCCTGCGAGTACCACAGCCCAGTGAGATGCGTCGCTATGATCTGTGCTGAATGAGGAGATTGTCCCCGGGCAAAAGCTAAGAGCCAGCATCTGTGTGGTATCATGATGATAAAGAGGCAAAATTCAGTGGGAAGAGTTTTCAGAATTTGATGAAAATTTTTTAGGCACGCCTCATAAGGATATTTTTAAGGGTACAGAAAATGAAGCAAATCTGAAATATCTTGAAAATAACTTTTTTTAAGGATTGAGGAATATATTTGCGATACCTTCACTGATCTGAGGGTGTTTGTTTGTTTGGTTTTTGGCTGTTTTTTTTTAAATAAACACATATTTTCCCCACAGCAATACTTGCTCTCATCCCTTAAAGATACACTGTAAACGTGAGCATGAGGTAATTCTGAAATCTGTTCTTGCTTTCAGTCCATTTGGTAGTATTAGTCACCACAGTGCAATTTATTTATGTGAAAATTAGGGCTATCACCTTCCTTAAACAGCCTCTCTAACTCTGTCAAGATAGGGATGAGGTAGTTGAATGTCCTCAGACTGCCCACTAAGCCTTGAATGTATAAACAGTCCATTCACCAAGATTTGTAATAATGCATAGTGAAGGGATTAGAAGGGAAAGGGTAGTGTGAGTCTCACATTTTCTCAATAACGGATGAGCTATGCCAATCTCACATTTTCTCAATAACGGATGAGCTATGCCTCCTCAAAAGGATGCACATGCCAGTCTGCTATCGGCAAGCATTTCCTGCATTCTGCTTTGGCTGCTAAAGCAAGATGGATGCGCTGAACGTATGAGAAAGAGGAAATGTACATGGACTTCTCACTAATATAGAACATGCAGAGTTAATGCTTCCCTGTTTGCACTCGACAAGCAGCATAACCAGTGTAAAAACCAGCTCCCAAAATGGGTTATCCTGTTGAAAGGAGTGAGGTTTTTGTAAGAGCATCTGTTTTCCTCAGCTACACACTTATCTTCCACATCCCAAATTAGCAGCATGCCACATCTCTGTAGGATGGCCTGTTGTTTCTGCCAGGTACAGCCATCCTCATGAAGAGAACCTTCCTTTGCCATGCTCCCACCTTCAGGCTGTGCTCTGCTAGGATCTCTTTATTTATAGTTCCACTGTGGTGAGCATAGTGGCTTCTCACTCATCCCAGGCTTGCTCAGACCTTGACTTCTTTCTCTTTAGTGGATGAATTCCATTAACAGTCTTTTTTTTCACGCTGATCTGTTAAATGTTACACTTAGCCCACTAACAGATGAGAAGATGCCCTGCCTGATCCTGCAGTGAGAGTAAGGTAGGAGATGGTGAGCAGTGAGGCTCAGGTGCTTGCACACCTCTAACTGGTTCCATCTCATTTGGGCAGGTGGGATCATCAGCACATTGTAGGAACCTTTGCTTGCTTCTTACAGTTACTTTATCTAGTTGGGGTATTTGTCAGGGGCTTGGAAAACTAAGCAAATAGTTGTATTGGTTTTTGTGGCTGGTCCTTAACATTTGTGCGTTCAAAAGCACTACCCTGTGTGGGTAGACTGTCAGCCGCAGCTTGGACAACGATCCTCTCCCCATGCATTGATGCTTCCCAAGAATGTAAACATTGTGCTCAATGAGGAGAGCCAGCAGAACTGTGTTCTTGGGAAATAACGATGAACAATCTCAAGCAAGTACAATCCTCTTTTGCATAAGCAAGCATCCTTCCCTTCTTTTGCTGACAAGCAATCTTATTTCAAAGGTCAGTCATTACCAAAGAGTTGCAAGTGTCCATCTGGAGACAGCATGGTCAATGGGCTTGTTTTCAGTTCCATACTCAGCTCTCATCCTTCTTAGTTTAGTACACAGAATGCAAGATACCTGGAACAATTGCTAAGAGAGGTTGTGAGGAATAATTCCTCATCCTTGGAATTATTTAAAGCAGGCACATGAGCAACCTGCTTTTTGTCTAAGGCTGCTCCCACTTTGAAGAGGATGTTGGACCAAATGCCTTTCCAGATGTCTTCTCCAAACCAGACTTTTCTAGAATATGTGCTTGGATGGGACAAGGCATCAGACATACCTAAGGGTTTAGAGGAAAAGCTGCAATTCTTGCTGTGGGAGGAACAGATTTTTATGGGAGGGATCAGTTTCTTCAGAACTGGAATACATTTATTTATTTGAAGACTTTTTAAGCCTTCAATCTGTAGTCATAATGGAGTGGTTCCATCAATGCTGTTGGAGCTGCAGGGGAATGTTCATCTCCTAAGTGCCCTCTTCAGCTCACAGACAATGAGATGGTGCTAGTGAGGAATTATGACGTGAAAGTGCTGAAGTTCCTCTGAGAAATCTTGCACTTGGGTGGTGTGTTGCCGCTTTGTAACCAGTGAGAAAGGATAGATATAGCACTTTTGATGCAGCAGAAAAGTGATCACATTCTTTGCTTGCAAATGGGAGAATGAGACAGATCTATGTCTAGATCAGGTCACATTATCCTTTTTGCAGTTTTATTCTCATGGCACATTGCTAAGATACCTTAATTTCTGCAGGATCTCTGAGAAAAAGCTTTTTCCCCCTTAGAGTCCTGGTCTGTTCACTTTAAGGAGACAGCATCCTCAAATCTGTGTAAAAGCTTTTGGCCTCAGTTTTCTGTTAACTTCTCTGACTTCTCTTTGCAGACGTGAATGAGGAGCGGTTGGGTGATGCAAGTGGAGCAGACAATGCTGAGACCTACAGTGACAAAGACACAGACCAAAGGAGTTCCCCAGACATGACTAAAGCCAAAAGTTGTTTCAACCCCGAAAGCCCCGAAATTGTTTCAGTGGATGAGGTTGGTTTTGCAGTTCAGAAAAATGGTGGGAGCACAGAGAACCGTCCAGACAGCCCCAAGTACCACCCAGAGCAGAACCACCTCCTGATAGAAGGTCCTTCTGGGACAGTTTCCTTACCATTCAGTTTGAAAGCAAACAGACCCCCACTTGAAGTCTTGAAAAAGATTTTCCCTAACCAAAAGCCAGCTGTGCTGGAGTTGATCCTGAAGGGGTGTGGTGGTGACCTGGTGAGTGCTGTAGAGGTTCTCCTGTCCAGTCGGTCTTCAGTGGCCAGTGGAGAGAGAACTTCTGCAGAATCAGATGGTCTCGTTTTGCCTTCCAATGGGCATATTTTTGAACACACACTGAGTTCCTACCCTATTTCATCTTCCAAGTGGTCTGTGGGCTCGGCATTTAGGGTTCCTGACACTCTGAGGTTCTCTGCTGATTCCAGTAATGTTGTGCCAAATCCTCTAGCTGTACCTTTGCAGCACCCTTTCCCTCAGCCCCCACGCTACCCGCTGATGCTGAGGAACACTTTGGCAAGAAACCAGTCCAGCCCATTCCTGCCCAACGACGTCACCCTGTGGAACACCATGACATTGCAGCAGCAGTACCAGTTGCGGTCCCAGTATGTCAGTCCTTTCTCTGGCAGCTCAGCCACTGTTTTCCGAAGCTCGCCTGTCCTTCCTTCCCGCTCGTCAGAAGATCCTAGGATTTCAATTCCTGATGATGGATGCCCAATTGTGTCTAAGCAACCAATTTACACAGAAGATGAATATGAGGACAGGTCTGATTCTTCAGACTCAAGAATACTCAACACATCTTCTTAGACTGACATTTGGCATGTGACAGCTAAGTGATACTCACAGTGCAGCTGAACTACTGGCCCCTAAGAGGAGGGACATGTACTCTACAAAACTCTCGCAATTGTATTAAAAAGTTGCTTGGTATTGTACTATAGCAATAAAGACGTAACTTATTTAATTTCTTGCACTTCACTGGATAATGCCAAATAGCAATACTCTGGCTTTAGTGCTGAGTGTGTGTTGCAAAGGAAGACTTTATGGCTACCAGTTATGGGACTCTAGAAGACTCATAATGGAAACAGAAGCCCAAGGTCTACTTTGTTCCTTAACTCAGAAAAATGGGGATGTTAAACTAGAATACTTGAATGCTGTTTTATAATTGAGAACTCCTCAGGACATAAGAAATCAAGCAAACATAGTTCAATTGCAAATGGACTAAAACAAGGACCTTATAATCTTATGCCAGTGATCATATTTGCAGTGAAAGAAAAGGCAGAAGAAAGAAATACACACATGCAACTAACTTGAGCTGCTTCTGTGCCGTTTGAGCTTGGACACTTTTCAGAGAAATATTATTAAGAGTTATTCTTTTCCCATGGCTAGGTCAAAATGTGTAATGTCAGTGTAAAACCAATTACAGCTGTGAATTGCATGAAGTGTATTGTGAAATGAACACCAGATTAAGCATTGTCAGGTTAATGTAGCATGCTAAGGACTCTAGAAAAATAAACTAAGATGATGATCTTGGTTTATGTCATTTATACTGGGCAAATAACATTCTGAAGATAGAGAGCTGATTAGTTCTCAGCCGGGGTTAAAATGTCCAGCTGCAGCAGCTGCAGTCAGGGGAACCCTCTTTTTCCAAACCTGGGTTTTGCTTCCCTGACTTGTAACTTGCAACTGAGATTAGACAAAAGCTGTCATCAGGGAAGCTGAAGTCTCTTGTATTTGTACTGCAGATATTTCCAAGCTCAGCTGAGTAAAGCAGAGCTTGCTACAATCACAGAAAGCAGAAAACAAAAGGCTCTCCCAATGCTTCAGAAGCATCTTTGTTTCCTGTTCTGTAGAAGTAGAAGAAAAAAAACAGAAATAGGATGTAATAGTGGGCATTTCTTTAAAATAATTTTTAGCCAAATGGCAAGTCCCTTTTCCCCTAGAAAAGTAATGGTTTGAACAATTTATTGCATGATTGCATGCATTAATTACACTGCATATTTTATGTGTGTCTGAGTAACATTAGGAATTGCTTCTGATGAGGAATGCCTCTAAGTTTATGTCCACTTAGAAGTTTGTTAAGCTCTTAGTGTCATTTTTTCAACTGTTTACAAGTGACTACGTATGCTTGACAATTGACTTTTTACAAAACACACCTCTGAATGCAGATGAAATGTCTCTTCGGTCTTTCAGGTCTGGGGATTAGTCCCACATCTCAAAAAAAAAGGTGAGCCCACCCTGAAGTTGGACTCTGAAGCAGATGGGCTTTAAAACTGTTATATAAGTGTATCAGGCATGTTATCTGGTGTCATTGTTGATATGAATGCCTGTGTTCTCATTTGGCATTTCATGTTCTGTAAGTCTTGTGCACATGATGAATCTTTCATTTTATAAAGGTACTGAATACGCACAAAAAGGAGAATAAAATAATGACTTTATTTTCCTTTGGGGATAAATTAACTGAAAGATACTTTATCTTGCATAACTTTCCAACCTGTTCAGAAAAGCGCTTAATTGGTCATGCTACAAACATATAAAAGCAGGGGAAGGGAGGAAAAAAAATGAATTCACTTATAGAATCATAAATGTGCGAACAACTGGAGTTTCCCTAAATGCAGGGTTTCAGTTGTGTTACTGATAGATTTGCCTGCATTCACATGGCATTTGTAAACACATTAATCTTACAGCCACCCTAGAGAGAAAAGTAATATGTAAAATAGATCTTGCAAACAGAAAGGCAGGTGGCAGTGAAATGCTATGCTCTGACACATTTCTGAGAAGTTGTCAAAGGCTAGATAAGAGCAGATAGGCCCTGGAGCTCCAGTTTTGGGCAGATTTCCTCCCCGCAGAAATCTTAGGCATCCCCTATACTTTAAATGAAATCTCAGTGGAGGTTTTTTGTTTGTTTTGCTCGTTTGTTTGTGTGTTTGTTTTGCTACTGATGTTGAATCGTCTCCAGCAGAAAGACCAAACTGTGATACCTGCAAAAGCTCATACCCTCTATGGTCTGTGGGTTTTCAGAGAATTTTGGCATCTTGGCATTGGGACACATCTTTCAAGAAAGATGACCCTTGGCTAACATGGAATGAACTATTATCACACTTGGGGTGAAAAATGCAAATTTGACGGTATGATTTTAAAAATTCTATCTCTTTTGACAAGCCGTTTTCTTGGCTTGTGAAAAAGAAACAAGTTAAAATAATCCTTGTCTCTTGTGTCAAATAACTCTTAACTCAATTGAGAAATACTTTTTTTTTCCTTAAATAAAGCAAATATATCTCTGTTCAAAATAAGAAATGCAAACTTTTATGTTGAACACTAATTTTTTATTTGAACACACAATATTTTAGTTATCCAGAAGATTTTTTTTTTAATCTATGTTTGCCTGCAATGATACTTTTGAGAAATTGCTTTGTCCATCCAGCTATATTGTCCAGGCTGGCATTACAGGCGGATTAAATTTTTAAGGATCCCTTGGCATATTGACGGGAATCTTTTTCTGCCCACACAATGCTGAGACCTGTTCCTCAGACCTTTGCTGCGCTGGGGGGGGCTGCCCCCAATCCCACCCTCCCAGCAAAGGCAACCGCGGGAAGAGGGAGCCCCGTTTCTGCTGGAGCCCCATCTGCCGCACCTAGTGCGGGCCCGCAGTGGCCTCCCCAGAGCTGGCGGTCCCCAGCCTGGCTCAGGGGGTGCTTTCCCCGAGGGCGGTGACAGCCGTGCCACCGCAGCTGACGGCAGCGGGACCGGTCCTGAGCCTGCGGAGCGCCCGCGTCGGCGCAGCATTCTGGGATTCCCACGGCTCCGCGGCCCGGCAGCGCCTAAAACTTGCGTTTCCCTGCTCCATCTTGTGGCAAACAAGGGTATGTCCTCGTCCGAGCAAGTACTTCATGCTAAGGAAGAGAGGACATCGGGATGGGGAAGGGTTGAAACTGGAAGCATTGACACTCAGAAACGCCCCTGGAAAGAGGAAAGAAAAAAAAATTCAAACGTCAAGAAGGATGCCTTGAGCCTGGTGAGGTCTCTGTAGCATCTCAGAGTCCAACGGGTTGTTGGGGTCTTTTTAGAGTTTTTTTTTAAGGTTTTTTTTTTTTTTTTTGGGGTGCTAGTGCAGCTCTGTCTTTCTTGGAGCAAGAGACCTTCATCACCGAGCCTTCTGCACAGTTCCTGCCCCTTCTGAGCAGCCCCTCAGAAGCCTCTTTTGGGCTTTTTCTCCTGTCAGAGAGGTGATTTCACTGTCAGGTCTCTGTGAAATGCCACAGAAAACTCTCTCTGCTCACAGGTCTGCTTGTCCAGGTCTGAGGCCCGCCAGACACCAGTGCAGTGGGCTCTGCAGAGGCTGGCACTGCCCCAGAGGCACAGTGCCAGATCCCCACTAGCTGACCTCTAGCTGTGACAAGGTGGTTAAGGCCAACAATGATGTAAACAGTAACAATAATAATTTCTCCCTCAAAGGAATGCTGTGGAGAGCCCTACTGCGATGCTCACATTCTCCAGTATCTCTCATACCTGTAGATAAGGGAGGAGTCAGAGGGACTGCAGGGGTAAGCACAGCACAATGGGGATGTCCTGTGCCAAACTATCCCTTGCCTTGTCCTTGCTGGTGTTGTGCTGCTTTTCTGGGAGTCTCTGACTTATCCCACTTGTGGGTCTGAAGGGCCACCTCTGCAATATTTGTTGTATGCTTGGTGAACAGGCTCACCTCACATTTGTGCTGACATCTTTGAAAAATTACTCCGATTCTCTCAGTATACTGTTTCAGTGATTCATTCTTTATGTGCATTTACTCAGCAGACATGAGTGAGGAAATAAGATTTATGCTAAATTTATATGTTAATTTTAATATTGAAGCTATCCTGTATTTGAAGAATAAGATCAATTCTTCAATTTCATTTCTTACGTGATATTGCATATTGTCATTACTGGAAAATAAAATTATTTCTGAATGCATACTATCTAAACTTCAATTTTAGTGGACATTTAACTTTGATGCATCATTCTTCTCCCTTCCCTATAAAAACTAACTTAATACAATATTTAACATTCTCACACTAGTCTGCCACAGTAAGATAACAAAGACAAGACTTTTTACCCTAAATGAGGTTTCATTAATGCGCTCTCTGCAACATTTCTACACTGTCACAGATGTTGTGCATGACTCAGTGTTGCATGCATGCTACAATAGGAATCTTGGTTAATGGTTGTGTTCCTCACTAGAGATTAATTTCATTAATTTACACTTAGCAGCAGTGCTTGAGAGCCATGGCCACAGCTATCCACTAAACATGCCTGTGCACAGGCCGAATCCTAACCTTAAGTGGAGAATCCAGCCCTTAGATCACTGCCAGATCATGCAGAGCATGGATACAGAGAATCACATGTACAGCAAGATTCAGCCTCTACAGAGGGAGATATGCTTTAAAGAGGCCTCCTGCCAGAGACTCTGTTGTCCTGAAGCTGCAACAGAAAGAAAATATTTACAACACCTTAGGAGTGTGGTTTGCTACTTTACCTCTTTGCAAGCTGTGAGGGAGATTAAGCTGAGAGATAGATAGGAGAAACCTTTGCAAGGTTACACCCTTGCTCTGCCCTACACCCTGAGGAAGAATTTTCCCTACCTGTGAGATTTCCCTCCCTGTGAGATCCCTGCTACAACGATTTAATTGTTTTTATCTGAAAATTCACAAAGAGTTTAAGTGTTCTGTAAGTAAGAGAGTAGAACATAGTGTTTGCCAGATGATGTATGGTAAATCTTTCTGATTTTTTCTCTGTGAGAGAGGGTCTATAGCTTTTCAATGTCTGACCTGTGACTGCCTTCAGCAAGAATTCTCCTGAAAACCTCAGGATTATCTTTAGATAGTCCTGAGCAAACAACTGTCACAAAATGGCTAGAAGTGTAGAGACCTAAGGTAAACACTGTTTGGATTCTTTCTTCCTCCTTCTTCTGAGTTTATGGACTTCATAAATTCCAACTTTCTCCTCTGTAACACCTAGATAAAGCCAGAAATGTTGTGACAAAATTGTATTAATTGCCTTCCCCCCCACCCCGAGAGTCAGAGAATACATGAATCAGCAAAAGGTTGAGGAAAAGTGAGAAAGCAGAATTCAAGACACAAAGAAATCTCTTCATTCTTCCGGGACTTGTGTGGCTCGGGGAGGTGTGCAGGCTCAGGAGGAGCTGGTCTTCCTCTCCTCTCTCTGGGGAGGGTGAGCCCAGCCTGGCACTTAGGCCAGCAGTCTGATCTCAGCTTGGGGGCTGCAGCCCCTCAGGAGTGGGCACGCACCAACAGGAGGAAGGCAGCCTGCAGTGAGTAGTGTGGCAGCAGCGTGACTGTGAAGGTGCTTGTGGTAACTCATAGAAGCTTTCCTGCTTTGTTGCATGCAGCAAAGCTCAAACCCAGTTTTGGAATCATCTTTCTTTGCAGCCTAGTCCCTCTGCACATTGCTGACATTCCTTTTTGCCATGGTGAGTATAAACTGGGAAGAGTGAGAGATAAAATTCACCATACACAAAAAAAACATAAAGGAGACATTGAAATACTCAGAAAACTTTTGTGCTACTCGTCAAATCTAGATTTTTTTATCACTTTATCACTTATAAGAGCTAAATGACTCATGTGATGAGGGATGCAGAAGTAATCCTCACAGGCCATTGTACCTGAGGGAGAACTGTGATAAAAAATTAAGGTTCTCTGCATATTAATGTCTTGACTCACTAGAAACAGGTTCCTGAAGGGTGCTTGCAGCTGTTCACATTGCACAGCTAGCAACTTTCCTGGGAACCAAGATCAGTTGGTTCTCACCTTGAGCATGCCTTTTTCTCTGGTAAAGTAAGGATAATGCTCAATGTCTGGTATGGCTACATATTCTATGAATATGTGAAAAAACAACATGTTCTCAAGAGAAACATTCCTAAACTACAGAAAATTATTCTACATGGCTCCATCCTTACTCCAAACCCTCTTCAGGAGACTTTAATACCCTTCACAGATTTAACCCAACTCACAGCCCAGTTATTACATTTTAGACCATGTGACTTAGTCACTAGTAGAGATATGGTCAGCTACATGTAAATTACAAATTTTCTTCCTTGCTCTTTTTCCTGTAATTTCTTTTTTTCTAATGATCTGCAGAGATATCTGGACGGTAAGAGGGAGAAATGGTAAGAGAAAAGGATGGTATGAGGGAGAAGTTAATTTATTTTTAATTTTTCTCAAAAATTTTACAAAACAAAAGTGGTAAATTTTCTAAGGGTCCAAAGGAGAGAGGCCATTAGTTTAACTCACCCACACATATTTCCTTCAGCAATTCTCACCTGTGTTGGTGAGAACACACTGCAGGCAACAATCGCTACAGCCCTTGCACACAAGTGGGAATTGGGCTGGATTTGGGGTTGCTTTGCAGAACTTTGAAACACATGAGGAGGGGAGAGGGGAGGGAGGGAGGGAGGGAGGGAGGGAGGGGAAGGAAAGGATAATTTATGACCTTCAGTATCTTCTGGGGAGTGGGTCTTTCCCAGGCCCAAGCCTGAGCTATCACAGTTTATGCCCACATTGCTGTTGCCTTGAAAAGGGAACAGAGTGATCTATACCAGAGTTAGGGGATGAAAGGAGCTGGTCTCCCTGTGCTGTGCTCAAGCCTCCCTCCTCTGCCAGAAAGTTCACTGCATGAGGTTTTAGCAGACTTGCATGGCATATGTATATGAAAAGCTATGAGCAATTCCCAGGTGAACGGCTTATTTTCTGACACAGGAAAACTCAAGCAAACACCCTGCTTGTTGTATTATTTTTTTGGCATTGATATATTTCCTCATTTGGTCATCACTGCTGTCTGTGTTTTAACAGTTTATACTTTTTTCTGCTGTTATCTTGTTCGGGCAATAGAAGTAACTGTGGTAGAGGGTGTGGTGAGAGGCAGCACAATCACCAAAATCCTGCTCGTAGGGGCTCTTCTCTGACCTCTCAGCTCCTTTGCAGCATTCCTACACCATTCCTGCCGTGTTTTTGCACACTTTCTGAGGCCTGAAAATGCAGGTCAGCTAGTTACTGTGACCTGGTTTTAATTCACCAGCAGAGGATTAAAATTGCTGCCTGAAAAGACTCAAATTGTTTTGTTTTTTTATTTCACTAGTACCCTAAATAATCACTAGGGGTGAAGAACTGGTGACTGTAGCCATTCAGCCCACAGTTATCTTCTCCTCCTTAAACTGAGAAAGGACAAGTTCAGGCAAAAAATGTGAACTGTGCGTACAAGATATTTGAGAGTTCCTCGGGAAATAGGTTATATTTTTCCCTTCCAAATGTCTAGAATCGCGACTGTGTTTGAATTCATCCCTGAGTTGAGATTAGAGGTGGAAAAAGTCGGTTGAAAATGACTGTAACACATATTCCTCAGACCACGAAGCACACATTATTAAAACAAATACCTAAAGTAAAAGCTGTCGAGCACTACGTGACCTGGACATAAAAAGCATGGCCTTGTCTCCACATAAAAAAAGGCGGCCTGGCAGTATTTCAGCCAAATACTGGGTGGATTTGTAAGGGCTGAGGAGCGGTGATGAGTTTGGGACGGGAGGAGGAGGGAGCTCGGCTCCGTCACCCAGCGCTCCCGCCTCGAGCCGATGGCCCCACCTGGTGACAGCGCGGGCACAGCGCGGAGCGCGGCGAGCCCCGCCCGGCCGCAGCCGCGCCGCCGCTGCCCCGGGCGGCCCAGGCACCTGTGCCTGGGTGGTGACATTGTGGCTGGGTGGCCTTGTGGCTGGGTGATGACGTTGTGACCAGGTGGTGACGCTGTGGCCTGATGACGTTGTGGCCGGGTGGTGACGCTGTGGCCTGATGACGTTGTGGCTGGGCGGTGACGTTGTGGCTGGGCGGTGACGTTGTGGCTGAGTGACCTTGTGGCTGGTGGTGACATTGTGGCCGGATGACGTGACTGGGCGAGGTTATGGCTGGATGATGTTGCAGCAAGGAGGGATGGGTCTGTCCCTCCCCAGTTCTGTGTGGCTCTGGCAGCTCGGCCAGGGCTCGCTTTGCCCTGTGCTTTGGGAGTCAGCTCAGTGCGGTGAGGAGCGTGCGGCAGGGCGGGTGTGTCACCAGGACTCCTACCCCCTCGGACCTATTTTTTCAAACCTGAAGGCAAGAGGCAGGCACCACGGCAGGCATCGGCTTCACTGCAGCCTCTGCTTACTCCTGGGCAGCATGGAGCTCCCACGGTGTAGTTGGAGAGCTGGCAAGTTCCCATATGCCTTGCATGCATATACACATGCACAAACAGCCTCTCTCTGAAGTTCTCTCTCACAAAAAGTTAAAGATGTTAAAGGTATTTCTATTATCCTATTTGACTGTGGAAGTGGGCCAAACAAAAAAAGAAGGAATGCTTTAGGAAGCCTGTTGTGGTTGAACCCCAACAGTCAATTAAGAGCATACATGCACTTGCTCAGCTACCAGACCCCAAACAGGAGGGAGAACTGGATAAAAAATGGAACCTTAAGCATTGAGATAAGGACAGTTCAAAAATTCAAACTAAACTAAACTAAACTAAACTAAACTAAACTAAACTAAACTATACTATCACTGCTAACAATGATGGTAAAAAACAGTAATAACACTTGAAATGGAAAGGACAGGGGAAGAGAGAAATAAAACCAATGAGAAAAAGTAATGCATGGTACAGTTGCTCACCACCCAGTGACCAATGCACAGCCTGTCCCCCAGCAGCAGTCAGCTGCTCTTGGACAACTACCCCCATTTATATACTGAGCATGAAGTTGTTCTGTGATACAGAGTATCCCCTTGGCCGGTTTTGGTCACCTGTCCTAGCTATGCTCCCTCCCATATTCTTGTATCCCTGCTCACTGGCAGAGCATAAGAATCTGAAAAGTCCCTCACTTAACACTAAGCACTCCTGAGCAATGACTAAAACATCAGTATGTTATCATTATTCTCCTAGTAAATCCAAACCAGAGCACTATACCAGCTCCTGAGAAGATAATTAACTCTAAAGCAGCTGAAACTAGAACAAAACTGTTTGACAAACCTCTGGTTCATCTAGTGTATCAGCGTTTCAAGGTATTTCATATTCCCTTTCTCCTTTATCATTCTAGAGACTTATTTTTTTCTTTGCTATGTAACTAAAATGTTACATTTTTCTTGCTACTAGGCAGTTAAATGATGTCAGTGGGATAAAGCTAATTAGTGTCTGGTCAGTCCAGAGATGTCTGGCAATGTCAATATATGATGTGTATGCCCTGTCAGCCGAGGTTGTCTGTTCTGGACCACTAGCTGCTAGATGCTTTTTGATATGAAAATGTAAACCAGTTACCTTTGTCTTGGGCATCTCAAGCCTCTTTTTTGCTACTTATTATCTTGATCTTTCTTGGTTATAGTTCATACTAGATTATTTCAGTGTGCTGTATCAGAATATGAAATATAAGTCTGCCTGGAAAGTAGGACTAATGCCAGATGCAGCAGTTTGTTTCACGTTCTCAAATGAAAAACGTTTTGCAGTCAAAACAAAGTGCCTGTGGTAATGCCTTGTGTATCTACTGGAAGTAGGATTTACCTAGGCTATCTTTCTTTTCATGCCAAACAGTCCCTATTATGTCCTGTCTATGAAGCAGTCCTCCTGATAGGCTTGAATTTTATCCCCTTTACGTTAAAAATATCCTAACTGCCTTGCTATTTGACAATGCTGAGGTCTTAATTCTGGATGAGGGACAGGTTGTGTGGGTTTGATTTGCTGTACTTTTAACTGTCTTTGTGTCTGGAATAAATGTAGGGGTTGGTCTGTCAGGAGGCAGGGAGCTGTGAAAACTTCAGGTCACCAACACTTTTTCTACAGCTCTCTACAGCTAAGGTCTCCACTTCAACAGCATAGGAATTTCCCATTGCCACTACTGTTCTGCTAATTCCTATCGTAACTTCAGATGCTGAGGAAAAGAAAAGATCCAGCCAGTTCAGTAGCATTCCTGCAGTATGAGAAGGATATGCATTGGGATATTTTCCTTGCATTGACACAATTACTATCACGTACTTTAACAAGTCTTTAGTGTTGGGGGAGATAGCAGTAATGTCAAGTAGTTTGCACCTAATTTGCTCTGGGTCTTGTACTTTGTACGTAGGAAATAAGCAGTACACAGACACAGTGCCTCACTGCCTTCGGAAACTTCTTTTTGTGTGGATGCTGAAGTTTTTTTGGCTCCTTCTCTGTAGACTCAACTAGTGCTTTTTTTTTTTTTTTCATAAACATACCTTGGTCTGGTTTGTTTTGAGTTTGACTAGGATGTTCATTTTACTTGCTGACTGCTTTGCTTTATGTTTGCATCATTCTGAGGTCTTTGGCTGACCCAGAGACCCATCAAGGGAATATTTAATAGAAAAGCATTTCATTACAGTGAAGTGAGTTCACTATGTAACACTTTTCAATGGTGCACATAAAATAAAGACTAAACCAAGGATAGTAATACCTTGGATGTGGCCTCAAGTGAATTTCCTTATGGACTTCACTGCTGAGTGTGGTGTTTTCTGATTTTCCCATTAACAATAACATTTTTGGAACAGATCCTCTTTCTTGTTCAGTAGTGATATTGAGCTAATGTACAACACAGAGTAAAGTTTATGTTACCAAAATTCATTCCTTGAGATGAGTGTCAGTAAGTTAATATAATTGTAAGGATTTTATGGAGAACTCCAGTGTAAATTGTTTTACCACAAGAATCTTTTCTCAAAATTCTCCTTCATGCTGCCTAAAGTATCTGTGTTCACACAAGACAATTCCCCTTACCTGTGAGTAAAAGACTTTCTTCATTAAATGTAGTCTGTTCTCAAACTCTTTCCTGTGCTCTGATTTCTGACTCTCTGTGACTTCCCTATAATAAAGCTGTTGCTTTATCATGTTCAAGGTACACCTCAAAACAATTGTGCTGTGTTTATGACTGAGAGTGGTTTGTGCTGGTAAAAGTTCTGATACTTTGTCATGGGCAACTGAAAATAAAGCACTGGAAAACGTAATAAACAGATGTTCCTCTTGCCACAGCCAAAGTGCTGCAGTATTTATATCCCAGAACTGTCTCTTTCTTCTTGTGATCAAGGCTCCGGTTTTATTAGGGATGTGCCGAGACATAAAGCCCATTTCAGCCTCTTTAGCTGTGTCTGTTACCTTCACATGTGAGAAGCAGGAAATGACTACAGGGCACAACTTCCTGCAAAGGATGATGATTGGACTTGCCTGCTTGTTGTGTTTTGGCATTGCTCAGAGGCTGCTGTAAAGTTTTAGGATTGCAGCGTGCAAAGTTTGATGCAGAATGCAGGTTTCTAAGTTTGCATTCCTAATATTACAGAGCTGGAGGACCATTTGCCCAACTGCAAGAATGGCTTTGCCTGAGAACAATCTGTGAGAGGTGATCGTCGTACTCCTGATTCTGATCATTCTCATGCTCTAAGAGGTGGCACAGTTATCTCAGTGCTCACGCGCCTTGCCTCATGGTGATCTGGCTTCTCTGTAACAATAATGAATTGGTCATTCATACCAGCACATCTGGCTTGTCCTGGGTGTGTTATTTATTGCTCAGATGCTGATGCAGTCTGATAGCTGAGTGGTAGACAAGCTGTGATGACATACTGTATACTGCAAGATGTTACACAGAAAAATACCTGATGCTGTTGCATTGATTATTTGAATTGCTTCTTAGCTTTGTGGTGGTTGACAGCAGCACTGCTAACCCTCCTTTTATGTAAAAAAAAAAAAAAAAAAGAAAAAAAGAAAAAATCACAGAGTATGGTCGTATGGTTGCACCAAAAACTGGTTAAAATAATATGTTTTTTCATCCACCAAGATACAGGGTGGCCAACTTTAGCTTTCAAGTTAAAGAAACTTTCCTTTTTGACTGCCAATATGGCAAGATCACCAAGGCCATGCCAATTTCACAAGACAATTGTAAATGTGCTGGCCTCACTAGGCCACATTTTCTAACCTATGGATTGAGCATAGGAGAAAGTGGCTTTGTCTATAGATAAAAATATGTGTCTGGGAAGACACAAACAAATCCAATTCATGGGTATGAATATTTAACTTGCCTCTGTCACATTACACAGACATAACTATGGCTATAAAATCATGATCTGTAGAGTGAAAATAGTTCAATGACTGTTATGAAGTGATTTTGATGCTCCTTTTCTGATTGCAATCAACCACTTGGGTTAACACTTCTGGGGTTGCAACACGTGCTTTAACAGACAAAGCTATCTCAGCTCATTACAACTACAATTACTGCTATTTGAAGGCTTGGCTGCACAAGTCATCGGTTTCTAGCTACTATCAGCCATGCTGAAAGACCAATGAGAAATATCAGGTCAGCCTCTTTTCCATTACTCTACCATAGCCCACCCTGCTAATTATTAATTGCTGTCCACTCTAACTGGGATGTTGAAGGATAATCCCATGCATACATTGAGAACACAAAGTTGTTTTAGGACATTTGCCAAAATCAGCACTACAGAATGGCTGCAGAATTGGCAGAATTGGTGGTGGCTATTGACTGATTTGCTAAAAGGCAAAAATGTCTTTTTTTTTTCGTTTTGTGTTTTTTTTTTGTTTTGTTTTGTTTTGTTTTTTTGTTTTTTGTTTTTTGTTTTTTGTTTTTTGTTTATATTGCCATACTTGCAGATTTCTGCGGTGGAATTTTTAATACTAATGGTAAGAAAACAAATATTAGCCTGCCAGTCCAGGTTTGAGGTGAGGGAGATTGGGATGGGGAATAAAGAGAAAGAAAGATTACAGGACAAGAGGAGATAGAGTGGCTATTGTCTTTTAGAGGTACCAGTACTTCTTTGGAAGAATTATGTCAGACAAGTGACCTTCTCTCATACTACTGAAGGATAGGAAACTTCACAGAATTTTTCCAGTGAGGCATATCATCAGGGATCAGAGATGAGTGTTTTATGTTATTTGGTGCATGGAAGGATCATTTTGTTTGATTTGGCTATGGAAAAATTGTATTCAGCATCTCTTGCTACCATTTCTCCTTGGCTCTTTGAGAAGGTCTGAGGCTCTTTTGGAATTGTGTCCCCTTCATGCTGATTTGCACCTCCATATTGCAGAGAGGAAATTTATCTTGCTGGCTGGTATATTGGTGAGGTAGCATTTCTTGGGTACAGAGGGCTGTCATGGCCAGGGGAAGGCAACAGCCCTGTTCCTCTGATTTGTCTTCTGCAGAGCAATTGCCCTGAGAGACGTGTCTTACCTCTCACCAAACTCCCAGCTCTTTTCTCCATCGCTTATCTTCTCTACCAGAGAAGCCATGGAGAAAAAACGTCTGCTTGTCAAGGCTGGTGTTTCTCCATCTGTCACTCCCTTGGGAGATGTTTCAGAGAAAGTTTTGATGTGGGATTTGCAGCATGACCCTGGACAGTGCTGGGGCGCTGTCCTGCAGAACCTGAATCTTGGGCGGGTGTTCCCCGCAGCCCCTATCAGGAATGAATTAGAGTGTTTCATTCTTGTAAGTGATACTTTTTAAAGTAAACATCCCTGGGTTCCTGTGATGTGTAACTAATGGAGTGCTAAACTCTCAGGGCTGGTTTAAGACTCAGAAAATACATGTGTTGCCAATCCATCATGTTCCTAATACTAATTAACATAGCAGGGACACAATAAAGCCCCACAACCTGTGCACATTACCCAGCTCACATTACCACCCTATAACAGTCCCTCTATTGACCTAACAAAAGTACACATTGGAAAAATGAGACGTGGTCTTTTCTGACTCAGCTAGACCTATTAAGCCAAAGAAGAGAGCTGAGGACTCTAATTTATTATTGTCCATTATTATTCTGGTATATCATGGGATAGAGTTCTCAAATAGTGCACAATGAGTTTGCTACCTTTGCTAGTATCTGTGTGCGTTACCTGCTGGCAGCCCTAACAGAGGCAGAGCAGTCCCTGACTTGTGGAGTGATGTCTGTGTGTTGGGGGGCACATTCTGCTTCTGCACAAATGAAAACAAGACCTTATTTGTTAATTTGCATCCTTTTTTTTTTTTTTTTTTTTTTTCAGTTAAGTTGCCTTGAAAAGCTTATTGTAAACTTTTACTAATATGATTGTCCCAGGCTTTAAGTAGTTCCTCAGCAGAAAAGGCTGAAAAAAGAGTGGTTAAATTTTAATTAAAATTCATTCCTGACCATATGAACATTTATTTTTAGGTCCTAGGAAATTTTTTTCTTGAAGTGGAAGACAGTGACATCCCTGCAATTCTCTACAATACGCTCCTTTTAATGTATGGTAACTCCACTGATTTTAAAGATGAATGATATATAGCCAAAGATAATCTGGAAGGAATCTGGACAGCAAGAGATTATCACATTTATGTTGCAGTTGTCCCTAAGTGGATGCAGTCTGGCTTTGTGGAAGTCATGGACAAGCCGCCATTTACTTCCACAATTTCATGGTCGGGATTTTATGGTGCTTGTCTCTGAACTCAGTAGAGTTCACTCACCAGCACTTGAAGCTTAGGTGTATCTCCTGCTGTTGCACATCATTTGGTGTGCTGATTATAAACAGCATTAGTTTGAGCATTATGGCATGAAAATCTGGTATGATGTTGGAGTGATGCCAAGTTTTGCAGGTAAGTACACCACAACAAATGTCATGGACCTTGGATATATACATGAGGATGTGTTCTTACTTCTTGGTAAAAACTTTAGATTACTGAATTTTTTCCTGAACTAGTTATTTGTGAGTATCTTGCTATCATAAATGTAATTGAAAGAATTTTCTCATCGCTATTTAGAAGAGGGAGCTAGTAATTTATAGCTATATATCCTCCCCCAGTTGTGTGTCATCCAGGTCTCTAGTATGTGGTTAAACCAGATGGGTTCAACTGGATGAACATTCCGTCTGACATGCTAGTGTTTCTGTGCTGCAGACTGCTACAGGATGAAAATTGTTCCCTACAGACTAGGAAAGTGTCCCTGAAGAAAACATCCCTTGGGTGGAAGTCACAGAGGAGATGGAGATGTGCAGAACAAAGACAGCAAAGCAGTTCAGCCCCAGCTCTGTGGTATAGCAGCTCTTCCCACCTCCTTTATGAGCTGAATAGTCAAAGAAGACCCGGAAAGAAACTCTTAAAGCCCAGGGTTTTGTGGATCATACTGCCAGTGAACTGGTCATGCAATGCAGGCAGAATCTCTGATCAGCATGTTGTCTTCTCTTTTAAGGCAAAATTAATTAAATATGGACCTTACTTAATTTCCCTGGCAGCTGGCACAGGAGGTTTTCTACTGACTTCAGCAGAGCTGGTTAAAGACCATTACTCCTAGAACTGGTTAATTTTATGCACTGAGTGGTTTGACACTTTGCATAGTTGATATGATCTTGGATGTGTAGAGACCATGAATTACTTAAGTGTCACAGACATTCAATCATGAAGTAGATGACAGTGTCCTCTCTATGTCATATGATCTTAGTTCACTTTGTGGGATAGTCTCTTTTATTATTGCCAGTAATCATAAGTGCTGAAAAAATACCATAAGTAAAATAGCATTTTAGAGTACAATGCATCCAATGTTCTTAATATGTATATACACATCTGCAATATGTTAAACTCAGACTCATGCCCATTTAATCTCAAGGATTTCAATGGGGTGTCTGTATGGAATGAAGGGAGAAGTTTGATCCCAGAATACTCAGTGGCTGCACCTTTTGGGAACGCTTTATGCCTTGGATTCTCACCTAGATTTGTGTTTATAATAATAAACATGTAATTTATTAAATATATATTTATAATAAATTCCATGCTATCAATGGCCTGTCTACTGCATGAATAATTTCATCTACTGCTTGCTTTCTCTTTGATGATTTCAAAAAACTGTGCATCCAGATTAATCTCACATGTGGTTTTGAGCCACAGTGATAAATGCCTGGTAAGGGTGCTCTCTGCCTAGAGATATGATCAGGATCTATTCCAATAATCAAATTAAAGCCTGTCAATGAGCAGGTTTCCTTGTGAGAAGAAATGGTTTTGAAGCAGTTACAGGTCCTGTATTCCTCTTCATGGATATAAGTCAAAACAAGAATGGATACTTCAGTTCAGCTCCTTTCTGTCATGGGACAAATTCACAAAATCAGGAAGATGTACCTCTGCCTGGTAACAGCGTGTGCAAAACCACTTCTTAGCCACTGCAACCAAGAGTGCACCACTAGCAGGGCAAGAGAAGCAGCCAGTGAGATTGTCCTAAATGTCCCTTAGCAGGTGGGGGCTGTGTCCAGCTAGAGCATCAGCTTCTTCTCCTGTCATGGCAATACCACCCCTTCAGAAGCTGATGTTGGTGTGAGGCCTCCATTTGTATTGACTCTGGGAAGAGCCAGAGTGTTGTGGATGGGTAAAACTTTACAGAAGGAAGCCTTGTAAAATCATGGCTCACTTCTGTTACTTTGGCTAAGTAGAAAAGGCTGCTGGGAGCAACTCAGCTGAATTAGAGATAGAAAAACAAGTTGTATAACCATTGTATGTTCACCTCGTTGTGTATGGTGGTTGGTTGGACGATGTTTGTTGCACTTTAGAAGTATGTAACTGATAAAAACCTAACTGCTTGAAAAGACCTGTTTTTTGCAATAAAGGAGTTCTCTTTTGCACCTGCCTGGGGACTCTGTGTCTCTCTGCTTCCTCTCACCAGAGGTCCTAATGATGGCAGCTGAGACAAAGGTTGGAAGGAGTCATGTTCATCCCCTCCCTAAAATACTTAGTAGGAATGTTGTAGAGACCAAGTGCAGCATACTGAAAACTTGTGTCAATCTATTTGGGGTACTTAAAACACCTCCAATGAAAGGGTTCTATTTACAGAGTCCTAAGGATACACATTTGTATCTCTGTTCTCTGTGTGCTAACTGATTCTTTCAGATTCTCCCCTTGCTGTTGCTGAATCTAGCCTCAAACAGCTAAACAGAAAATGTGCAGAAGTACTAGCCAAAGAAGAAGGAAATAAAAATTAATTTTAAAAGGGCTCTGATTTTATTTGTGTAGTAGAAGAAATCTCTTCTACCTCAAACATCACCTAAAATCTTGTGGGAGGAGACTCTGCACCCATAAATGCTTTCTTTTAATTAGGAGAGGAGTTTAAGACACATCAGCACCAGCATCAGCATCATGTTTGCCGTACTAGGAGTACATCTCTTGCTGTTTTCCCAACTGATGTCCAAGAATCACATGAGTGAGGGTTCTCAGTACCTCCCCGTATCCGTGTGCCAAGGACTGAGCTCCTTGGTTGTGGAGTTACAGCACAAGCTTGTCTGATTTTCAGGGTTTGTTCCCATAAGGATAGATGGTAAAATCATTCTGAGAGCTTTGGCGGAAATGTCACAAGTGGTGATATAGCTCAGTGTGTTTTCTGTCAATTTTCAGAGAGCCCAGTTGTCTTGCATTCACTCCGCCACGCTGTGAGTACTGAGATTCACGTGGTCTCCTCTACCACCTCAGGCATCTGTATGCTCCATAGTGGATCCACACTGAGCCAGTCTGATACTTGTATTAGTGTGGAACAATATCCCAATCTAAAAATGGTTCATACAAGCTTTCTTGCTAATTGGAGTGTAATAAGTGTGGCCTAGATACCCACATGGATTATTTGGCCTGAGTCTGGCTGGCTGGCTGGCTTGTTTTAACTGATATATTGCCAGATTTTGATGCTGTTTTTCATGCTGACTGCTACCTCATGTCATCCTAATAATTTCAGTAAGGCTGCTCAGAGACTCCAAGGCTACAATCTGGCTAGCTGCAGTTATATGATGGAATTTTTGCTGCTAAGCGCAGCATAGCCTACCCAACTTATTTGATTTAGCAGGTGTCTTACTGGTGTTTAAAATATTTTGCATATGATTATATTGCATCCTGAAGAAAGAAAAACAAAACAAAACACCACAAACCAGTTTACTAATAAGAATTTTTGCTGTTGTGCTAAAATGTGGCAATCAAAAAGACAATTTATGTTGCAGAGACTTGACCTCTACTTTCCAGGACTGTAAAATAAAACCCCAAGTTCTACACTTTCTGCATCTGGTTGACATTTGAATAAAACTGCCAGAGTGCAAACAAATTTTGAGAAAACATCTCCAGCAAACTTTGCATTGACTCTAAAAATAGTCTTGTCTAAGTTACTTTTTAAGGCCATATGTTGAAAAAGGAAGAAACCCCAAAACTTCACTAGAATTTATTGCAACAAGAGATTTGCCAAACTACTTAAGACATTTGGGAAGAGTATAGTGAAGTATATTGGTTGCTGAATTGACAATTTTCTGTGTTCACTGCTTGCATAGTGGATTCTTGATATTCATGCTGAGAGCTGATCCAGCTTTGTAGTACATTTTAGCAAGAGACCTGCCAAATGTCTACTGGCCTGTTAAATGCTGGAAAACCAAATGTCAGGCTTGTTTATGAGCCACAGCAAAGCTGCCACGAATGGCACACAAACACTCCTTATGCCTTTTTTTTTTTTTTAATTCAAAATTTTAGCACAGAATTGGATGGGGCGTGTTTTGACTTAAATTCTGCCTAGGTCTGCCCTCGTAACCCTTGGCCATGAATCTGGAGGCTGCAGAAGAGGCAGTTCTATTTTACTGAGATGTGTTTCTTGCTTCAACGAATGACCACCAGGACTGTGTGGTCCTGTTTGCAGAGGCCGAATTGTGCCCCCTTGGTACATCCTCAATGAGCGGGCAGAGTCTCCAACCACAGAGGGCTAAACTGCCCTTCTTGTATAGTTTCCCCTTCTGGGAGCTCATCCCTTCAGCTGCCAGAGTGAGAAGGATTGTAAATGGGAAACTCTGCTGCACCCCATGCTGAATCCAAAGCTGTCTATGTCCAAGTGAATCCTCCCGTTGAAGACTCTGGTCTGCCTGTCAGACTTTCACTAGCTGTGTCAGAAGTGGCAGTTCTGCTCTGTTCACCGGAACTGCTTTTGGTATTGTTCCAGTTTAGTAGGACAGAAAATTATCCTGGTACGATAAGCAAGTCTTGCTATAAAGAGGCTAACCCTTGCCCTCCTTGCCAAAGCAAACATTCTTACAAAGACAGGGGTATTACTGTCACATTCAATAAAATTTTCTTCCATATCATGCTATAGTGATACCTTACCTCAATGTTTCTTACCGCCCTATAATACGTATTTATTATTTTTATTTGAATGGCCTATAATAATAACAGAAAATCCCCCCTCAGACTCTGCACCTGCCCATCTGTTAGGCAGAAATTAAATGGTGGTCTAAAACAGAACAAAAAACCCACAAGGCCCCAGAAAACCCAAATCCAAACTGAAAAACTTGCTTATTTAAAACGTTGAATCAGTTAAACTTATTTAAAATGTACAATCAGTTCAGAAAGGTCTGTGTCATGAATAAAAAATCTTACCTAGGTTTATTTTAGGGCTAGGGTTTACTTAAATGCTGTTTACAAGAGACAGATTGAGTCTTATATACATATATATATAAAATCCATATTTTAATGAAAAAAACCTGAAAAAGGCAGTTTGTACTGATTAGATAAAACGGGAAAAGGTGACCACCATCTCTGTGGCGTTTTTTTTTTCTTTTAATATTTTTCCCTACGCGACTCCCCTACTTCCCGCGTTTGAGATCACCCGCGAAATGTCAGCATCTTCGTTGTAGCAAATATACGGTAACTCGCGGAGGAGAACGCTTGATGTCCGGGCCCGATCCCGGGCTGGATCAGGGCGCGGCCCGCGCAGGCACGGCGGGAGCCCCGCCCGCGCACCGGGACCCGAAGAGGACAAGGAAGGGGCCGGCGGGCGGGGCGCGGACAGGGGCAATTTGTTTCAGATTAAACGGTAACATCTCTGACCTAACAAGTGGCTGGGATCGCCCGCGTTTGTCATTGCAATCTGCCCTCGACGGCGCGGAGAGAGGCCAGGATCAAAGCATTCCTCCGGGGAAATTGCGCCCGGAGTTGCCGTTTGGTTAGCCTGCCCTATCCTCGCTAATAAATTTCCCCGGGGGAAGGGAGGGCTGGGAAGGCCAGGCGCGGGGGACTGCGGCACTTGCACCTGCACCTGCCCGCAGAGCCATGATGCAAAGCAGGATCGAGCGCCGGGCGGTCCGGGACCGCTGGCCTTCGGGCGAGGTGAGAGTGCAGTGCCGCGGGGGTGCTCCTCTACCCCTCGGGAAAGGGCGCTGCCGCAAGAGGCACAGCCCCCGTCGCCGCCTGCGAGGCCTGAGGACCCATCCCGGGCGCCCCTCGCGGTCCGGCACACTCCCAGCCCGCCTTGGGTAGCGCGGCTCCCGGGGGACCCCGGCGGCCGCGCACGGGGCGCGGGCAGGCAAAGGCGGGGAGCTGTGCTGGGAGGGCTATGCGGGGCGGCTGGATGCACCGCTGCACATCGCCGGCTTCAAAGGCTCCCCTGGCGTGGAAATCCGCACCTTTCCCAGCACGGCACGGCGCCGCGTCTGCCCGTGTCAGCTCACAGCGGGCACGGCTGACACCACGCACCAAATCGGAGGACTGAGTAGGAGACGCAGTGCCTTAGGTTGCTTTCCGCCTTCTCCCGCGGGTGCGTCCCGCCGGAGGACGGCAGAGACACCTCTTCTTCAGACGGGAGAGAGAGGAGCGGCTGGAGGGGAGCTCAAAAGCGCTGCGGAGCCGAGCGCAAACAACAAGAGCAGAAGAAAGTTATACAAACACGCTTTAAAATCGTGGCTGGGTTTCACAGCTCCCTGTGGATAAAGTAAACAGGAGGCGAACTGTTTTGTAATTTACTCCAGCGGACCGCAGAATCGTACTTTGTAATTTGGTGTCGGTTTACAGACAAAGGCGACTTCTGTTTCCTAACCTAGCAGGTCCTTTGTCATGCTTGTGCCTTTTAAGAGGGACCCCAAGGGGGAAAGTGGAATTCCTTGGGTATTTGCCTCTTAGTCATGCTTGTAAGTCAAACAGTAGCCGGGCTTTCTTTTGAGATGAATAATACCTGCCGTCGGGGGATGCGCTTCCTTCTCCCCGCTCTCCCGACGGTGCCGCCCGGGGAGGACAAGCCTCCCCTGGAACAAACCCTCCCTCCTTCCTCGCGGGTGCCCGCAGCCCGCGGGGCGAAGCGAAGGGTTGGTGCCCTGTCCGGGCTGCAGCGGAGCTCGGAGCTCCGGGCGCCGGCCGGCTCACGCAGCTGCCCGCCTGAGCTGCCCGCCTGCGCCGCTCCCCCGGCGGCCTTTGTCCCGAAGGCCTGCAAGGGCAGGGTTTTTCCGTGCCGAACCGGCGGCCGGGAGCTGGTCCGTGTGCTTACCGTGAGTAGATGCCCGTGTTTATTATACACATGGATACTGTCAGTATTTATTACACACACGCGCTTCTCAGGGAAAGAGCAAAATATTTTCCCTTTTTAGGAAACTAGTTTCGGCCATGTGTTCTGCATATAGCTAGATTTCGATCAGTACACGCTGGTGGGAAACTAATGTTCTCCCGCAGGCCTTTATTATTTTTCTTCCTTGGCAAAAATCAGTTTAAATTTTAAATAAACCAGTACTTCGCCTGCTCGGTGCTGAACGCGGCCGAGGTGTATTCTGTCCATTTCTGCCTCTCGGGAATTCCTGTTTTCACTGGAGGAAGCACGGAGCTCGAGCCTCTCCGCTTCTCGACTGAGATTTTGTGGGTCACAATTTCGATCGCTCTCTGACTGGGGAGACAAAGGACATCACCCAGCTCCCAAAGAGCAACCTCCGTCAGGAGGGGCGGGAATAAAGTTACTCATGGGAAATAAAGTTATTTAGGAGAAAAACCTGAATGCTCGGTGGAAAACGTTCCCTCTGAAGAGAGGGAACGCTAGAAAATAGAGTAATTTTCCTCGCCTTAATTCCCGAAGGGAAAGGATCCCGCCGCATTTTCAGACTCGGAAAAAAGACCATTGCCATGCGTACCTTCCACTAGCGGGAACGACCGCAAACGAAAAAAGCGGTGGCGCTTTGAGGCTTTTAAACCCTCGCCCCCGGCCCGCTCCTCGGGTAGAGGGACGCCGCTCGCCTGCGGAGCGGGTTTCTTAGCTGTCACCATCACGAGCGCTACCGTCTTTTCTCCCTTCCTTTCCCCTCCCGCTCCTTTTCCACCCCGCAATGGAAGCTCACCGCCTCATCGCCCACTCCCGTTTCGCGGCCCGCACCCACGGGCGGGCGGCGGGCACGGGCGGGGGCGGGGCTGCGGCCGCGCGGGCCAATCAGGGCGGGCGCGGCGGGGCGGGCGCCCAATGGGCGGCGCGGGCGGCGGCGGCGGGCGCTGATATGGCGGCGGGCGGCGCGGCGGGCGCTGCTCTCGGGGCGGGCGCAGCTCGGTGCCACCGCCGGCCCCGGTGCCACCAGCGCGCACCGCACCGCACCCCCCCGACGGCGCAGCGTCCCGGCTGTCGGGGAGCCTTTAGCCCCAGGTGCGGGGATCGGGAGTTCCTCGTCTCCGACTCGCCTGGGGCAGCGGCCCGAGGAGCTGAGGGGCTGCGTGCTTGCTGCACCGCCAGCCTTTGGTAAGTGCAGCGTGCAGAAGCAAGGACAGGGAGGTCGTGTGGGAGCAGGTGGGGGTCGGAAGATGCAGCTTCCGCACAGGGCTCTAGGAGCTCTTACTGCCTTCGCTTGCTGGAGCGGACAGCGGCGATGTGTGAAGTCAGCCGTTTTCTGCTGTCTCCCAAATTTGAACGCAGCTGGCAGGAGGGTTCTCGCGCTCCTATAATAAGCTGGACCCTGTTAAGGCCGGACAGAGCCGTAGTGCTGCAGCGCGGGGCATTGCCCTGGGACAGTTCCTCCCGCATCCTTGGCTGCAGGAGACGCGCTCCTACCTGCGGCGGGCTATCACAGCTCTCCGCAAGCTGCGCCGGGAGGGAGGGAGAGAGGGAGGCGTCCGTCGTGGCTAAACCAGAGCTGACGGTAAGGGGAAAGACGACATCCCAGGCGGGCTCTGCCGTGAGTTCCCGACTGGGGGGCTCTAGACAGGCACCTCGGAAGCCTCCGTGCCGTTCCGCCCGGGGGCTGGCGGCCTGACCCCTCTCTTGTAGCTGCGCCGCCGAGGAGCTATGGCTGAGGAACGCGCCGGCGCCGACTGGGAGATCGACGTGGAGAGTCTGGAAGGGGAGCCGGACGAGGCGCCCGGTGCTCCGCGCGGCAGCACCGGCCCGCAGGAGGAAGAGGAGGAGGAGGAGGAAGGCGAGGAGGAGGCGGCGGCTCCGCGGCGGGGAGAACCGCGGAAGCTGAGCCGCACGCCCAAGTGCGCCCGGTGCCGTAACCACGGCGTGGTGTCGTGCCTGAAGGGACACAAGCGGTTCTGCCGCTGGCGCGACTGCCAGTGCGCCAACTGCCTGCTGGTGGTGGAGCGGCAGCGCGTCATGGCCGCCCAGGTGGCGCTCCGACGGCAGCAGGCCACCGAGGTGAGGCGGCACGGGATGCGGCGGGGCGGGACGGGACGGGACGGACGGCCTCTGTCTGACGGCGCCATCCGATCGCTCTCTTAGGACAAGAAAGGGCTGACGGGGAAGCCGGCAAGTCTGGAGCGCAAAGCCGTCTACCAGAGGCACGTCCGGACGCCCAGCCTCTTGGCCAAGAGCATCCTGGAAGGTAAGAGCATCCCCTACCCCTCCACGGCTTCCCGCAGCACCGCTGGCAGGGGGGAATCCCCGCTCTGCCCCGGGAAGACCCGCACCTCCCGTCCAAGGCGTGAAATGCAGCCTCCTTTCCCGAAGCAGGCGTTAAAGCGCGCCGCGCTACCAGCGCCGGGCGACGGAGACTCCTGCCCTTCGAGGCTGGAGCCGATGAGGCAGAATTTCAGTTTCTTGCCCTCTCCGCCCAAAATAATGCCTGAAATGCTTGCAACGGTAGTTCGAAATTTGAGAGTTACTGTTACAAGCTGGCAGTCTTTTTACACGGCTTTTTACACAGCGTTTTGCAGTACAGGGTAATTTATTTTCAGGGTAGTTCATTCGCGGGTGTTTTAATCAGCAAATGAGTAAATAGATTAATTTTTTCTTTTTCTCTGAACGCCCAACGCAGCAGTTCCATTTGAGACATTATCAAAAGTAAGATCTGCAAAGTAAGGTGCTTAGTTTTTTCACTGTCGAAATTATTAACTGTGGAAGAATCATCTTTTAAAGATCGTTATTTTAGTGAAAGGGTGTATTTCTTCCACCACGCCAGTTTGGGATTGTGCATATATTTTTTCCTATGTGTGGTTTAATTACTTTCCAAACCATATCCCCATAAATAATTGTAATTCTCAATTAATTTTTTTTTTCTGAAATAGAAGGCTCTTTTCTTTGTCTGTTCAAGCTCAATTAATATTTAGTCCTTTTAGAAACCTCTAATTTACATCTACAGTTCATTTTTTGGAAAACTTTTCTGTATTCTTTCCTCTGATTTATCGTAACTGTCTTTTTCTTTTCTCCTAGTTCTCCTTGGGATTTTCTACCATCTCTAGCAATGTGTACGTAGTGATTCATCTTTAGAAAATAGCAAAGACACCAGCTGTAGATATAGGTATCATCTTTGGAAAAGGGGAAACGTGTATGAGAGGAATGGGGGTGAAAACAGGTAAAATCCTGTTCTCCTGACTCATGTAAATACTTCCATTAATTCAATGGAATTACTTGTCTGGGTAGAGCAAACAGGATTGGATCCTATCTGTTACATTGAATTAAGCCAGGTAGCTTGGTAATTGAATGCACTGGATACTGAATTTCTATGTTTTATTGAAATTTGAGTTCAAAAGAAATAAAATAATTGAATGCTTTCCATATGTGTTAAAAGTGAATGGTTATCTCTCTCCTTAAGCCTCAGAATACCAGTCATAATACACCATAGGGCTTTGCCTTTTTTTTTTTTTTTCTTCTTTCTCCTTCCTCAATTTGTTTGTCTGGATCTGCTTTTTAAAAAACTACTAATCAGCTAGCTTTGATGGATGCTAAACACGTCAAAAAAGCGGGGCTTGCTTATCAGCACTGAGGAACTGAATGTGCCTGATCCCTAAGCCTCTGTGTCATGGTGACTTCTGTAGGTGCTGATGGTGACCGGGGTCTGTGGCAGCACGGTTCTTGGTGGGACTGGCTCATGGAGCTGTTTTACAAACACAGCTTTAATGTTTACGTGGCTTAATTCCTAATGCTGCTTTGTTGTTTTAGGTTACCGTCCTATTCCAACAGACTCTTACCTGGGAGGGAATTCGCCCTTGCCACCTCCTGTAAGTGACAGGATGAGAAAGAGACGGGCTTTTGCTGATAAGGAGTTGGAGAACATTATGCTAGAGAGAGAGTATAAAGAGAGAGATATGATGGAAGCTACGCAAGCAGCTGCCCTTTTTCTCCCTAACCGTATGGTGCGTGGAGCTGAATACAATTCGTATAAAACAACCTTCAACACTACTCAAGCTGATAGTCCAAGCAAGGAATTTTCAAATTTTTTACCAACCTGCCTTGATCTAACAATGCAGTATTCAGGACCTAGCAACATGGAACTAATTTCTTCAAATGTCAGTGTAGCTACTACCTACAGGCAGTATCCCCTGTCTTCTAGGTTCTTAGTGTGGCCAAAATGTGGCCCCATTAGTGATGCTCTCCTCTACCAGCAATGCCTGTTAAATGCTACTGCTGTCCAAGCTCTCAAACCTGGGACAGGTTGGGATGCCAGGGTCTCACAAAGTCAGGACTGTCCAAACACTGAGCATGACATCATGCCTCCAAAACTGGAAAATTCATTAGTTCTGACTCACACGCGAGACATTCAGCAGTCACGTAATGAAATACTGTGCCTTCATCAGGAAGCTCGAGAGAGGTCAGCTTTCTCTCCTCCAAAAAGGACTTTCTCCCAAATTTCTGATAAGGGTTCTCTGTCTCCTCAGGAGCAGGCATTAAGCAAGATCAGCAAAAACAGTACCAAACCCCCTCCACCGCTCAAGTACAGTGCATTTCAGTCACTGTTCCATCAGACATTTCCTGACACTCCAACAGCAGAGTTAAGAATGTCATTTTTGAAGGAGACTTTTGAAGATGCTTCTAAGAAATACAGGGAGTGTGCTGTTAAAGAGAACCAAAAATACAAGTTTACTGTAGACAAGTGTGCAAAAGACTTCTTTGGAGCCAAACAGGCCACAACAAAACTTTCAACAAGTGAGCCACTGTCATTTTCAGTTGAATCCATCCTTAAACGGCCTTCTTCTGCTGTTACTAATGTCTCTGAATGAATAAACTTTACCTTCAGAGCAGAGAAGCTTTCTAAGCTTTGCTTTCTGCAGAATTGCTCCTGCCTGCCTTATATCTTAAAAGATTTTTAAGGAGGAATTTCTGCAGTAAATGGTAATGCTTTCTTTTATTTCAAAATTATGTACAAAAATATGCATGTTTTCTGAAAAACAAATTTTTTAAAATTGAAACTGCATGTACAGTTTGTAAAGTGTTTTTATTTTAAGCAGCCCTTCAAACCATTCAATAAAATGAGTTTATTTACAAGCATAGACTGATCTCTGTCATGTCTCTAGCATCTTGCAGGCAAGTATGCCCTACTTTCAAAATACACTTCTTATTTTATCTGCCATTATAAATGTGCTTACTACTTAAGTTGCTTGGGTAAGCAGTCATTTCTCCTTTGAACCTCCAGTAGCTATGAGAGGAGGTAACAACAGTTCATGTAGTCTAGTGTGAATTCACAAGACTTTTTATTTATGTAAGTGAGGTTTGGATCAGATTCCATATACCTTTCTTATTCTGAAGGGGGAGTGCAGGCTAGCACAAAAGACTAGTCTATTCCACACCTCTATATAAAACTTCTGTTACTAAAGTGGGAGAGTTACTAGTTTGATTTTGAGGGGAATGGCTCTAGTGAGCTTTTGATAAAAAGTCAGCATTTTTTGAACTTCAGTTTTTGAATAAAAGTCTGCTTTTTAGAATCAGTTTTTACATTGTTTTAAATTTTCAATGCACTTTTCTTCTAATTTCTACTCCCTTCAATACTTCCCTTCTAAGAACATTTCACTTTTGACCGGCAAGAGCCTAAGAGTCTTGTTTTTTGTAGTTGAAATGTAATTGTAATTTGTAATTGAAGTTACCTTCAGGCTGTAAAAATGATGCACAGAATCATTACTGCTAATGAGAAATCAAATAATGGCCTCTCAGTTTTTTAATCCTATGTCTGTGTGTAGGGATAGAAAATAAAGATAGAAATAAAGGAGAATATCCAACCAAAATTATCTGAGAACTGAAATTGCCTCAGGGTTATGGGAAAAGGCTTTGGTAAATCTCATTTTGACAGAGGTCGAAGCTTTCTAAATTGGTGACTTTTTAAGTTTTTTCCCTAAATGCTGCTGCCAGCACATCTAACTACTGCTAACAGACAATCTGTTAGTTACTTTTCCTCCTTAACATTTTAGTCCTGCACTCAGTGCTCATCCAATTGAAAGGAGTTGATGCTTGTTCTTGATTTTCATGGTTTTTCTAGGGACAATTTCTGCTTGGTATTTGTAGGCAGAATGTAATATTTTCTAATTTTATTACACTCTCTGCACAGGTTAAATGCTTATTTTGCCTGTGAATTCCAGATTCTGTGACTAAGTCATCTCTTAAGTGTTTAGTGTTGCTGTTGGGCATGGTGTTGGAGAATACCAGGACCCTTTTTGTGTACGGGAGGAATCGTCTGCCCAGAGTGCTTCTCTAAGCTAGTTTGTAAAAGCAACAGACAGGTTAGAGAAAACACATTTTACATAATGTGTAAATTTTTGCATAACACGTCCTACAAAGCTCATAAAAACTTTATACCAGAAATGCAAAAAAAAGTTGTAATTTAAAAGAATCTTGGGCACTGGCTAAAGTTCCATTTTTCAAAATAAATCATACCAACATTTTCTTATTGAAAAATAGGTTTCAAATACAGTAAGTTGTTTTTAATTTTTTCAATCTGTCCTTTACCTAGTTGCCATTAGAGGGAGTTTTAACTTGCTTGAGCTGAATCTGCTCATGGATCTGTTTAGCAGTCAGACCAAGTTAAGCAGCTTTTACCTGCAATAAATGGAGAGATATTCCTCATAATTCATATTTGTTTGTTTTCACCACTGTTTCCTTCTTTGGCTTTGTTGAACATTAAATGCTAGAAAGGAGGTTTACTTAAGCAGGACTTTTTTTGTAAAAATGTGATTTGTTTTGGTTTTTGAGCTGTTGGTATAAACTAGGATCACAGATGAAAGAAAGTTCAACAGTCTATATACTGAACCAATATCAGATACTGGAATTAGTCCCATGTAAATATTTTTTCTGCCTGACAATGTGTGCATCTAACATTGTTCAGTTTTTCCTCTGAAATATGTTTCCAGGCAATCACTTTTCTTTATTCATCTCCTAGTAAAAAAGACCAGAAAACCAAAGGCCTCTTACAGACTGGTACCTCTTGATCTTTTTAAGAAAAAATCGACCTGAAAAAATTCGAATCCTGAACATATACCAAGCATTTGTATTTATAAGTATATATTAATATTTGTGTGTACACACATGTTGTGGTTTAAATCCAGCTGGCAATTATGCACCATGCAGCTGCTCACTCTCTCCCCTACTCTCTCCACAGAGGAGAGAAGATCACAAAAAAAAACCTGTAAACTCGGGTTGAGATAGGAACAGTTTACTAATTGAAACAAATTAAAATGTAATAACAGTAACAACACCAACAACTATTCTGTAATAGTTGTAATGTCGTAGCAATGAAAAGGAGAGACAGAAGAATGAAACTGAAGAGGGACGAGTGATGCAGAATGCAATTGCTTACCACCCACTGACTGATACCCAGCCCATCCCCCAGCAAAAATCAGCCACTGGGCACGACATTCAGTGGTGTGGAATGGCCCTTTGGCAGTTTGGGTCAGTCACCCAGGCCATGCACCCTCACAGATTCTGGTGTGTCTGCTCAGTGCCAGAGCATGAGACACTGAAAAGTCCCTGACTTTGGGGAAGAGCTACTGAGCAAAAACTAGAACATCAATGTGTTATCAACATTATTCTCATACAAAGCACTGTACCAGCTACTGAGAAGAAAATTATCCCCCCACCCAAACCCAGGACAACACACTGTTATATATAGTATATGTATGTCCCAGATTTTTTTACTCAAATTCCAGTCATCAGAAGATGAGTGATATTTCTACTACTATTTGAAAAAATTGAGATGAGACTTGGACAAATTGCTTTGATAACAAACAAGCGTCACTGGAGTCAGCATTTCTTACAGTCACTTGTTCATGACTTGCTACAGTTTCATTACATCACCCTGTACTTTGTTTCCTTTTCTTTCTTAGACCCTGGGCCCTACTTCTCATTCATCTTGAAAATTTGCTGCATCCCTAGGTTTTTTTTCCTTTCCTTTATTAAAAGTGTGTAAAAAGTCTCTTACTCATGGGGAGGACGATTAGTAGCTTGAGCAAGATGATTATGACTTAGGATATGATTTTCCTCACTCAGTTTTACAGTGGTTGTATAGCACTCTTTAAGCCATAAGCTTCTCTAGAGGAGAAGTAGCCAAGTGCCTACATCTGCTGGTGCAGCTGTGCAAACTCACGGAAAAGAGGAGAAGGCATTGCTCTGAAATTGTCCAGCTCTTACTGCAAGCCACTGTCCTGGCAATAAGTCAGCTGGTAAAATATCTCATGGTCCCCCTACACTCTCTGCTTCTTCTGTACAATTTCTGTGGCATTTTTGGGTGTGTGGATGCCTGTATCTCCTGTACGGTGCAACTGGTTTGAGTACAAGATTCACATTTGTGCTGTAGTTATGGCTGTCAGGTAGCATTTCTCTTCTTATGCCCTTCTGGCTTCTACTTCACAGCTTTTTTCATGTGATGGCAGAACATGACTCTTGGGAAGTTCCACTTTTGGTGTTTGGACAGGAGGCCAAGAACCTCTGCTCGCTGTGGAGAACAAAACAGCTGTGGAAAGTAGTATGAACAATTATTCACTAGGTCTGCAAATTAGCATGCCTGGGAGATGGCATAATCAGAGACAGCCAGCTACTTTTGGAAGTATGGGCCCTCTATACACATACTGAGACAAAAATTTTTATAGGTGTGTAGAGGTGTATAAACATAGAAAACTAGAGGAATTCAGAATTAATAGCACTCCAGGCAGTACCTGGCTTATTGCCTGGCATTACTCCCCTGGCCCAGGAAAAAGCTGCCTCTTTCCCCCCGGCATCTTTTGTATAAGAGCAATCCTTAAAAATACTCAGTTCTTGAGCTTGACTCCAAATTTTTGAAGTGGACTCCTGAAAATGGATAGCAGTGCCCTTCCTTGGCAAGGAAAGCATTTAGCCTCAGTGCTGGTGGTGCAGAAGTTAGGCTGCCCTGGGGAGGTAAAGGCAAAGCAACAGCTTTCTGTAGTGCTTGGGCAGGAATGGGTTTGCTGGGAGAAGAGGTGGATTATTGACGGCTACTGCAGTGACAGTGCTTGTCCCTTGTGAAAACTGAGCACAGGAAAATTGCGATAGGGGCTGTGGAAGGTGTGGGGAGAGTCCCTGCTCTATAGGTTGGGTTACCAGCTTTACCTCAGGTATTGGCTTTACAGAGGTGGCTGCATTGATATCTTGACAAAGTCTGTCTTAAAATTGTCCATTGTTTTAGATGTCTTTGAAGCTGCAAGTTGAGGTGCTGGGCTTGAGGAAGATACAGCCAATATAACTGGATAACCAGAAACAAGTCACTCAGCTGGTGTCAAGAGCCAAAAGCTTGTGAAAGCACCAGCTGAAATGTCTTTTCATTCTGGCTTGAGAATAAGATAGCCCTGTGCAGTCTGCTTGTCCTTCTGCTATGACAAAGACCTCTCCAAGTTTTGAGCTCCTCATCTCCTTGTGGTCATAAAAGCAAGTCACTTTTTGGCCAACTGTGAAGGAACAAGTCCTGGTATAGTTAACAGCTCTGGAGCTTGAACATGAAACAGATCCCAGCTGTTCTTGTTCTGGAATCAGAGAATTTGACACTGCCTCAATTTCTTGATTTTAGATATAAAACAGAGACGTATATTCTCATTTTAATTTGACAGCTTGTTTGATTGACCAAGCCTTTCAGTTTCTGTACCAAACACTTTCCATTCAGCTGACCTGGATGTGAAAGCTGGCACCAGGAGCCATTGCCCATGAGGTACGAGATTCCCACTGTGTCACTGAGTTTCTCTGTTAAATTTCTGTTAGTTGAATAGGATAAAATACACATAATGCCTCCTTTAACTCAGATAGTAGTGATCAGCTATTTTCTGTTTGCTTGCATTGAAACCCGGACAAACCATGTCTTATGCAAGAAGGGCCGCTGGGGAAACATGGAAACCAGTGTCAGGAATGTCACTGTGACTGGAGAGACAGGAACCAGTTGGTGTTTTATGGGAGGAAACATCCTTCTTAAACAGAACTTCCACAGTGCCCAAGAGAAAAAAAAAAGAGTGGTTCCTCATATTCAGTTATGTTGAGATATGATGTTGGAAGAATTGGAAGAATGAAAAATTACATTGAAAAAGGGCAATGGCCCTTCTCCCATTTTTATAAATACTAATTTCCACCTAATGAAGAGCAAAAAACTGCATAGGCAAGCCTACAGATATGTTCACCAACAGGAGCCCAGAAAGTATGCACTTATCCATGAAAGATGGAATCAAGAAATAATTTTAGAAGAGATGCAGAGGTTTTAGGAATGGTAAATTTTATGGTCACAGTGTCTGGCTGACAGCCTCTGAATCTATACCCTACTGCATTTAGTCAAATCTGGGCTTAAACTAGTTTCCAGTTTTTCACTCATTCTTTGCCAGTTTAGTTGAACAGGAAACAGGTACGTTGAACTACTACCATGTGTGACGTACTCTCTGTATTCCTGTATCAAGAGCTAATAGTGGCACCATTTACACCCTTCCTGATTTTTACCTATCCATAAAACCTCCTCAATGAGGTGGCCATTTCCAGTCTCCACTTTTAATGTCAGACAGAAGACGTGGGTGAACTGTTCACCTTCAGAGTTGGTTTGCTATTGGGTTGTGAAAATCACACTGGAGTTCATGTTCCGTGGGAAGATGCTCTCAGTAGTCACAGAATCATTGGAACATAGATTCAGAAAGACCAAAAGTATGTATACAGAGAGAAAACCAAAATCTTAGTGTAAACTATTGGTAAATCCAACCCCTTTCGGGAAATTTTAGACCTGCAGCAGAATGTATGAATGGAGAGCAGAAAAGCATCTTCAGAAGATCTTAGTGTCTTGGAGACAATGAATGTACAGGAGTCTTACACTTCAACCCATGTGCAAAAACGATTTAATCTTTCATTTAATTTAGAAGTTTTATTTACACTTATCATTTCAACTGTCCTTACCCTGTAAAGCAATACTACTTCCTCTAGTATATCCTCAAACACATTTAGTAGTTAGAAGGTAGTGCTGCATGAAAGAGCTGCAGGGTAGAATTGTGGTGGCACTGAGGCTGGATGGCAGCTCTGGAGGCCAGTGACACTCCTGCCCATAGCAGGCTGCTCAGGGCTCCATTCATACTGGATTAAAACCACCTTTAAGGATGGAGGCTCCACAGCCTCCCTAGGCTGCCTGTTTCAGTGTTTGAGCACCTGCATAGGAAAAAAGATTTTTTTGTTTGGGTGGAATTTCCTGTATTCTAGTGTGTGTGCCTGTTGTCTTTATTCCTGTCCTGGACACCACTATAAGATCTGTCTTCTTTTCTCCCACTAGATAAATAGACAGTGATAAGGTGCCCTGAATCTTCTGTTCTCCGGGTTAGAAAGGCCCAGTTCTCTCATCCTTTCCTGATATCAGAGATGCCCCAGTGCCCTAACAGTCTTCAAGGCACCTTTGCTGACCTCACTCCAATAGGTTCTTTTGTACTGATGAATCCAGCGCTGGACACAGTAATCCAGATGTGTCTCGCAGGGCTGAGTAGAGAGGAGGGATCAGTTCCTTCCATGGGCTGGCAATCCTGCCAAATACAATGGATGTACTTGCCAAAGTATATGCCACTGCTGCCTGCTGGTCAACTCAGTGTCCACAGACCACCCTGACTCGGGGCATGACCTGAAGAACTTGTATTTCCCAATACTTCTGTAATTTTCACTGGAATTAAATTAATTCCTCTTAAATGACTGCATACTAGACTATATTCATGATGAGCATTGATTCTTACAAGAGCAAGAAGAAATTACTTCCTATGACTTTAATACTTCAAGGTCTAAAAAGAAAGTAAGAAAATGAATAGTTGTGAAATTCTTAAAGCATATCATCAATCATACTGCAGACCTAAGGAAACCTGAGTGGTTTAAAGGGATGCTAAAACTTCATCTGGGGCTCAAGATGGGGGTAGTTGTGTTAGAACACAATTAAAAACTTTATGCTAGGGAGTTTCCTCAGCTTCAAACACAAGGTCCACACCATCTCTTACTGCACCTTTCCATAGTACTCTTTTATAAATGGATGGAGAAAACAGAAGTCATAATTAAAAATCATTTCCATTCTCAGTCTGGCAAACTGGTCTAGGATTTGAATTTGGGGAGGCAGGGATTCATATTGAGATTGCTTAGCCATCAGTCTACCTCTAGGATGTACACAGAGAGATAGGATAGCTTGGTCTCTTTGGAAACTGTCTCTGTTGGTACAAAGGTACAGGAGAAAACAAGATCAAAACTGACAAGAGGGACTAGTGGGTGAGCCCTGCCGGACTTCCTCATTCTTCCTGGCCTTTGAGAAAGTGGGGAATGGCAACAGGGTCCTGCTGGTGGTCCAGCATCCACACACTTCCATAGTGCCTGCCCCAGCTGGGCATGGAGAGCACAGACACAACCTGAGCGCCAGCCTTGCTGCAAGAGGACAGCCAGCTGCTGCCACAGCCAGTGGGTGGGTGGCAGCCAGTTTTGGAGCCTGCTGATGGAGATTTTTCTGTCAGAAAACTTTCGTTTTTTCAGACACTGGATCTGTGTTTTTTCAGATGCCCCTCCATGCCAAACCACTTGCTTACAAAGCTTCTGTGTCCTGCATGAGCAGAAAATTTGAACTAACAGCTTGCAGATGTAGCAGTGGGGGAGCGTGCTCTGCTGGGTACGAAGGTTTAGTCAGAGGCTCTGCAACACAAAGAAGTGAGAGGAAAAAAGCTTTTGAGATAAAACTCCTCTTCAGTCCATTAAATTACCTGCTCAGAATTAGAGGAGAGTGGCCCAGGGATTTCAAACTAATAACAATGGAGAGTAGAGCCATGGGGCAGTGAGCACTGTTTGTAATGATTTAACCTCAAAGCCATGATGGTGTAGCTAACCATAAAGGGGTTTGTGTCTAACAGAGGGTAGGAGCCAGAGGTTATGCTGAGTGCATGATCTTCTGTAATTTATGGCAACTGGTAACAAGTCCAGGCTTACAGAAAGGAAAGCATACATATGTTAACAACTGGGTCCTTGTAGCAGTGTCTTAATTCAGCTTCTGGTGTTACTCCCAAGCAGTGGGACAGAGCAACTCTGAGTTGTCTCTTTTGTGGGAGCGAGATGGGAAGGGGAAGGGAATACCTCTGCAGGGCAGTAGTAACAGACAGCTAATCTTTGCACTCCACCATTTCTAACTGCTCACTGCACAGCAGCTCACACTTCAGCAGTAAAGCACACAATTAGTTGATATGGCTTAATACCAATCCAGCAGACACAAAAGAAGTGGAACATTGGCATGTGTTTTCTCAGCTGTGTTGCTTCAATATTCCCTCGACACTTACTTTGACATCTGCTAATGCAAATCAAGCCTTTCTGCAAGACACACCTTGAAGCCAGGGTCCCAACAGAAGGTTAGGAGCTGGATTCTCCTTTCTTTGAGCTGGATTCTTTGAGCTGGGTTCTCTGTAAAACCACTAAAAAGTGGGTTTCTCCTACCATTAGGAGAGGGCTTTCTCCTACCATTTTTTTTTCTCTTCGCATGGAGACATCTGTTTGGAGTATCTTCTTTATCCAACATACTATATCAGTGAAACTTGTTCAATTTGCTGTCCTTGAGAATGCTGCTGTCTGCAAATGGACTGAAATAATTTCCAAAGCAAAGTTGAGTAGATGTGAAACGTTTTGGGAAACTGTGTTAAAACTACATTTGTTCTCATGTGCTTTCCTGTCATCCTCTTCCATGCAGCTAATCTTACCTACTTTCCTTAGCTTCTTCTCTTCCTGCCACATATGATATTTCCTTCTGCCTAGGGCATTTGAGCAACTCCTCCAACATAAATGCTTGGCTCTTTGCTTCCCTTTACAAGTGGCAGCAGTTGAGTATCAGCACTACTTGTTCTTAGGAGTGAGCTCTTGTGCTACAAAACAGCCTTCCTCAGAGCAACTTGTAAAGACTTTCTACAAAGCAACCAGATCAGCATGCTTGTGTGGAAGCTTCAAAACAAACAAGGAATAATAACATATCTCCTACAGCTGCAAAATACCACATGTGGATGAAGATAATCCCTTCATTAGTTTCTGAACACAGTCTCACCAGAGACTATCATAAAACCATGTGATGTCCCTGAATGCTGGATTTTTCATTTGGGCATATGAAGAAACTGAAAAATGTGTAAAATGAAAATCACATGTAGTGCAAAGCAGCCCCATAATGCTGGAAGTTGGTAACATCTGAAAGTGAGTAGTAAAACTGACACATAAAGATGTGTTCTGAGCCAATTTACAGCAAAGGGTAAAGATCATACCGCATTTGAGTCAGAACAGGGAAGGTACTACTCCCTAGTGACTGTACATCCAAAGAGTCTGTTGTGTACTGATTATACCAGAAAATGTATGGAATACATTACAATCTTACATGTTCCTCTGACATGCTATTTCAGAAAACACCATGAGAGTGGGGTAAAATGTAGGGCTCAGTCTTTCAACCTGCAGTCATAACCATCCCAATTTCCATTGCTGTCAAAGATGAAGCAGAGATGTTCATCTCCACACACAGCCACTTGTTAGGAGACATAAGTATTCTGACAGAATAAAGATTTTCAGCAGAAGCATTTTTAAGCTTTTTGGTGCTTGTTTGGACTTAACAGCCAAGTCCAGAAGGCAGATCTCCAAAGTGCTTGAATGGGGCATTCTGCAGTTGCTTATCATGCTTGCTTAAATTGAAGTGGTTATCTTGAAACTGTTGTGTCATTGGTTTGCTCAAGAGCTTCCAAATGTGGTTTAACTCTTCAAAGCAAAGCAAAACAAAACAAAATAAAACAAACCAAAACCCCCAAAACCACAAACAACCAAAAACCCAAAACTCCTCAGTCATGTATTCGATATTTTATTAAGCAGATGATCTGATTAATTCCTTCCTATAGTTATTCTGAGCCATTGTCTCCTTGCAGCTGTTTTATATGGAGGAAATGTGGTTTTTTGTTAAGCAAATATGACTGCAGTGTGTGGGAGACTAAAACCATGAGGCAAAAAGCTGAGGTACATGCAGAAACTTGTATTTGAAATTCAGTGAAAATGAAGGCCATCTGCTGTGCCATCCACAGCATCTTACTGCTAAAAATGTCTATGAAAACAAGATACAGTGAATAAAGAGACTGATAGTTTGACCGAAAGAAAGACCAAAAATACTGTGTTCAGCAAATCCAGTACCTGCATGTAAAACAAAGTCATCTTGACTTCTGCCAAGTTATCGTTAGAGAACATTGATATTGGAAATATCCACTTATTAAATTCTTCTAGATTTTAAATTGCTGAACAAGAAGTGTCACTGATATGGAAACTACCATAATTTCCAGCTCTGTTTGGCAACTCTTCACTTTGACAGGGAGACTGGTGACTAGTTAAACTTACTGAGTAGTAAATACAGGCCATCTGCTCCTGAGAAGAGGGCAGAGCCGGCAATGCCCTCCTTTGGTCTCTGCCAGCTGAAGAGCTCAAATTCATGGACCTAGAAGACAGAGAGGGTCTAGTAGATCTATGCATAGGAGCATCATATGATCACAGGATATATGCATGAGAGCATCAAGATGTGTTGCATTTTCTTAAGAAAAACTTTTATCAAGAGAATGGTTGCATCCTAGAGAGCCACCCAGAGTCAACATCTGGTGATCTACTGCTAGCCATTCCGGATCTGGGTAGATTGTGTGAAACCTGGCTTAGACCTGGCAAGGAGATGGCTTCCATATTTCAGCCTGGTTTTCACAGACTGCAGGACAACATGCCATACAAGCAGGATTCTTGTCTCTGCTTCAGACAACTTCCTGGTGAAACTTTTATTTCCAATCCTCACCTGAAAGGTGGGAGAAGAGTACTCTACAAACAAGGACAGTTTGATGGGGTAATGCTCTGGTGTCAGGAGCTTTGATGCCATGAAAACTTTGTCCAAGGCCTAGTAAATACAGTACCTGCATGTGTGGCTTCTGTGTGTGGAGAGGAAAGGGTGAATCAGCAGCTGTTCTGCCAGTGTCTGCTTTCCAAACAGCAGCCTGATGGCTACTTCTTCTTGCTGGGAAGAAGCACATGCAGACTAATATATTGTTAAAAATGAGCATCCTCACATCTATCTACAGATCACTGTACTGACAAAGTGATGCAAGACCCTCACAGTTCTCCCAGCACATACAGAGATTTCCAGAGTACTGATATTTGCCCTAGGCAGAGGCTGTGTGGTTCACTGTGTCCTGCCTAACACGAGACACCTCCCTGTGGGATGAGCTTTGAGAAAGTGTGTTCACCTCTTTGATCTCTTCTCTACAGCCTCTTGATGAGGGTAGAGACACCTTGTTAAGATTGATGGACTTCACTGAAAAACACGGAATGTCCTTTTCTGCTCTGATAACTCAAAGAACTTCATAAGGACAGTAGGAAATTCCATCCCATGAGGAGATTCTTCAGCAGTTTGAGGGGATTTCAGGGACTTTGGGTGGCTTGCTGGGACAACAGGGTGAAGCAGACTGTATTGTGGTCTAGAACAGACCCCTTACCATAAGTTGTTCTCAAGTGGCATCAGGAAAACTTCCCCAGGGTCTTCAGTGAGGTGTGGAGGTTGGTCTCACAGTCTGCACAGCACCACACCTGGAGGCAGAGCCACATCCAGACACCCAACATTTCAACTCTCTCATTTCACTGCTAACCCACACCTTCTGTGGCAACGTAACTTTAAACAAATGTAATAAAAACAAGCTTCCACATGGTGTAATCACTAGACATTTTCCCTCTCAAAAGGGATATGTACATGAAAAAAGTGAAGCACATGCCAGGGATAAGAAAAGAGCCATGTAAAATGAAAAGAGCATGTGGCTGCTAACACCAAAATCCTCAACATTTATTGCATGATGCTTCGTGCCTTCAAATGCTTTGCAGGGTTAGCAGAGTCCAGCCAGGCCCTGATAGGAAGCGTGGCTTGAAGCTGACTGGAACGTGTGCAGTGCTGAGTGAAATTTCTTCAGGACTCACCTTGAAAGCAATAAGCTGAATAGTGAACCCTGAATGAACTTTGACTGAAGTGTTTACTTCAGTGCAATCAAGTGACTGGAATAATAATAACGATAATAATCATTTTTACTGTTGCAATATAATTGCAATGAAAGCTAGCTAGATACTCTCAAAGCTTCTTGGAAGGACTTCCTTATAATTTACACCCCATAGCTGAAATACAGATCCTGGTACACTCGTACCATACATCTGTTCTCCTGACTTTTTAACCATAGAGTGCTAGTTTATTACTGAGCTTAAGGATAAAAGAAGCAAGAAATGAAAGTAAAAAAAGGTTTCCTCTCCACTAAGTGCATTCAGATGTCAGCCTCCAAGAGCCCTAGACAATGTTTCATTCCTGGATTGTTTTACCTTCCCACTTCTGAGGCAAGGTTGTTATCAAATAGGTTTAAATACAAAAGGCTTGGGTTTTCAAAATGGAGAAATATTATTTGAAAATATTATCAGTAAATTAAATTAAAATTAGCTGTAGTGTATCAGCATGTCAAAGCTTCCAAAAGGACAGATTCGTGAAACAACTGTTATGAGTCTTCCATCAATCCTTGCTTTGGTGAAAGTTTTCAAGAATGTCCGGGCTGGAGGTGGGAAGTCCAGCAGTGATTCATGCTACACATGAACATACACCTGCTCCAAACAAATATTGCTATGGTCAGTTGTTGTCTAGAGTTGCTATTGTCAGTTGTGGTCTCAGTGTAGCTGACCACCGGACAGCATTTAGAGTTTGTGCCATCTCACACACTGAAAGAGAATAAACTTTTCAAGAGCTCCCAAGAAAACAATTAACATTTCCATATCTAGCTTTACAAGGATCCTTGCCAGCCATGTGCAGGGACTTCCCATTCTTCATATTCCTACCCTAGAAAGCATTCAAATATAGCATCTGCCTGTACCCACAAAAGATACGCACTACACAAGAGCACATGAATATATTTGTCTTTTCAGGCAACTCTTCAGTGGAAGTGATAATGTAAACCTTCCTCTGGTGGCTTAGTTTAGCCAAAAGAGCATTTCAGCTAAATCCAACCTCCTTCTACCAGTTTCAGAGACAGGCAGGATTTTAATGACTTTTGCATTTTTACACCACCTTGCAATTCCTTCTGATTCTGTAGGCAGTCTGGAACCACAACATTTGACTTATTCTGTGGAGAACTTGAACATCTCAGCAGAAGTCTTTTGGCTTCATGGAAGACTTATTGTGATAACAGGAAGGATGTATACATGCTTAGTTTAAAATGAATTTGAAAAGCTACTGATACTGATTTGTGGACTCCTTTTTAGTATACAGAGCATCCTCTTTTTGCTCTCAGCTCCTTACTCACTTTCCTGAATGTCTTTTCTCCTAGGATACATGAATTGCTGAAGCCACTTTCTTTTCTACAGCCTCCTACATTTCTTGGAAGAGTCTGACAAGACAAATTCCTCTTCCATGCTCCACTTTGTGCAGCTGGAGTAGCCTTAACAGAAAAGGTTAAACTTTGAAGTCTCTTTATTACAGAGATACATTCAGAAACAGATAGGTTGCTCAAAACATGATAACAACCAAAGTATAGAGATGGGTCTAGAGACTGCTAAACTGTCTTGTGCCAAAAATATGTTTCAGAGGGTGCAACAGATCACCTTCTGGGTGAAAGACAAGGAGGTATTTAAAAGCATTTCTAGGAAAGCTGAATGCACATGTACTCTATCAAGGTATGAGGGGTACCCTCATTCTTCCCTGTGTGAGCAGGGCCAGCAGTAAAAGAGTAGAAAATAATCTGTCTAGAAAGATTAGAGAGTCACAAATGAAGTGTCTGTGCTAGGAATTCAACTTTTTGGTGCCTGTGATCACAAGTATCAGGCTGTGGGCTATGATTGCTTGCTTCATTTCTCCCACAGTACATGCACACTGCGCTTTAAGGGTGCCACAGCATGCGACTAGATAGCTATAGGGAGAGAAAGTTAAATAGGTCTGAAGTGCAGCAAAATTTTAAGTCAAGCTGAAGGGATAATATAGCAAGGAGAGGCCCCCCTGCTGTTTGCACCCTATTACTGCCTAGGTAAGGAGTTATATGTAAACTTCTCATGGTCTCTCTCTTGACAAGTTCCTGATCCTGAAAGTCTCTTCTGTATGTTGCCAGAGACTATCTAAGCCTGCTGCTTCCCTCTCCAACCTGAAATATTCACAGGTTCCTTGCCAGGGGCACACACCTTTGCACGTTCCTCTACTTGAAGCAAAAAATTTAGTGTTTCTCTTTAAAGTAGTCCAGCAAGCTAGACAAAGAAACTGACATATAAATTGTAGTAATTTGGGCTTGTAGTTGGCACCTGTGGATATGGCCCTGGCAGCTAATAAGTCCCAGCTGGGCTGATGAGCCTCTGGCTTTTCTATGTTCTGCAGGCAGTCAGCAGTAGAGCAGGATCTGTCTCTCAGATATCTATACACCCTCCCCCTGCCCAGAGCTCACACTGCCTTGGCTGACAGAGCAGGGAAGTGCAAAGCTGCCTGAGATGTGATGTGTGATTCTGACCTCTTAGACAAAGTTGAAACCAGTGTGTTCTGTGCAACACAAGGCTAATGCTGCTGGTCAGTGGGAGAGAGGAAGGAGCACAACCACCTTCCCAAGAGCTGTCTTTCCTGACACCTTAGATGTGCTGGAGGAATTGCTATGACAGCAGTTGATGAACAGGAATTTCTTGCTGATGAGCACTTTCTTTGCTAGCACACGGTTGAGGCACCGTGTATTCCTTTCATTGCTACTACCCTAAAATTTCTATTCCATTTCTAGTCCTGCAGCTACACATTCCTCAGATGTGCCCACCCTCCAACACTGCCTTCCAGTTATCCTCGTGCACATTTTGTCACATCCATACATTTCATGCATCAAGTGTCTTTATCACAGACATCTTAAATCCAGCTTTTATGAGGGATCCTAGTGATGCCTTTTCCTGGTCTTAAAAACTGAGAGCCAGACACAGTTAAGGGATAAGGGGTTTTACCTTGGTATTTAGAAGGATCCTTATGGTGCACCACTTCGCCAAGGTGGGATGCACCGCAATGCACCCCCACGACAGATGGTGTATACAATTTATAGACCTTACAAATTAGCATATCTAACAGGGGTCCCCCATGGGAGGCCCGGATGAATGGTGTGATATTCTCCCACCCGTGGCATTCCCCCCTGGATGGGCTGAGTCTTTAGTTTACAGGATGTGTTCTAGGCAGGACCTTGGTTTCCCAAGACAGTGTAGGGTTTTCTGGCCTCCTACCACAAGGCCTTTGGGATGTTTGGTCTCCAGCCGAACAGAATACTAGGGCTGTGCTAAGTTATCAGACTTAAGGAATTACAAACATGCGCGCTAAGAATATTTAGGAGATATAGAAGTTATATAAAAGATATGTAAAAGAAAAGGCAAAAAAATCACCTTGGCATCACTAGTCATTCTGTGCTGGACCAAAAGGTGCTCCTCTACATCCACCCGTATGCTATCTGTAGGCTGCTAATACCCTCCCTAGCAAGGGTAATATTTTTATTTCCCCCTGTGATGTATGCATGTGGCATCCTTTAGACACAAACCCTTTTTGAAGTCTGACGCTAAGACTGGACCTAGCAATACTTATGTTCCATCAGCAGTTTAGAATATAAGGGGTCCACTGTGAATTTTCTGACTCAGTGGAAAGGTCTTCATGACTCTTTTGTGTCTCTGGTGTAAATAATTCTAAATTTATTCTAATTCAATGTGTCCTTCTATGTTTCATCCATGTAGTGAGTAATAGAATGGATCTTGCCGTCAAACTTCGGGAAGCTGCATTTAAAAAAATTAATATTAAAACCATATTTGCTAATACCTCTGAGAGTGATTCTCTAAGTGACCTAACCTACTCCTTTGCAACACTCTGGGTAAGGTATTCACCCACTCAAAGGCTGCTTCTACCTCTTCTCAACTCTGCAAGTTGTGTTCAGCTGAGCTGCTACTGAGCCTTAAGTCCACTAAAAGACCTGTCTTATTCCCTGACATACACTTTCTTCTATTTGGCAGTATTACTCTAGTTCAAGTTTGATAATGTATGTCTTTTATAACTAAGGCCATAGGACTTGAGTTGATTCTACTCATCCTACTGTGAGCTTTTTGTGCTCTGTGTGAGTGAGCCTCCTATATATCACAAGTAATCTGACTTCAGCAAATAGAGTGCTTCCATGTGAATGGGCATGGGTCATGAGAATACATGAAAGCACGATTTGCAGGCTGGCACTGCTTAGTCTGCATCTGTTTCTTGTGTTCTTGCCCAGTGAATTTGCCCTTACCCTTTCCAGCTGCTTTTGTGAACCGGGAGGTCGCACGCTGAATGGAATGGCCTGTGTGAGCACTGCAGACACATTCCCAGTCTGATGGCATCCACACGGCTGCTTAAAACTCATGCTTTATGCAGGGGCACAGTAATTTCATATAAAGCCAGCTTACAGCCCACATCCCCTTCTCTACAGAGTCATTTTCTCATGGTGATTAAGACCACAATCAGCTTTGCTTGCTGTTTAAATAAAGCTCAGATTTGGGAACAGACAGGCTGCTTCCCTCTGCCTATAACTGAGAGCTGAAAGCACAGCCGTCTGAATCCTATGAAGATTTTTGGCCAGTTTAAAAATATTTTCTGCATTTGCCATCCAATATAACTGCATTATGAATAATGATGCTGTGGTGCTTGAGGGGATACAGATCGGAAAGACAATATATAACTGCAAATGAAGTCACTGTTTACTATGCACAAATACGAACACTGAAAAAACCTGATGACTTTTCTTTCAAATGTAAGTAGCTTGTTTAGGTGATGATTCAGCCCGAGGACTGGAGCACTGCTTTCTCTGCATCCACTTACCATTTGTGCATTCATAAAACAACAAACCGCTAATTCTCAGCAACCATGGAGAGGCAGAATAGCGGTTTCCTCTCTTACATTCTTTTTGAAGACACTATCCAAACCTGATTTTTTCCCCCCCAAGTTCATGTGTTCTCAGTCTTACACCAATTGTGAATTAGGACTGACTCCTTACCACCCTCGCAGCTCAAATCAGAGAGTGGGGTCCCTTTTGCGGCAGCTGCCTGGTGTTTGGGATGGATATGACCGGGCTGCAGCGCAGCTCCCGTACTCTCGGTCCTCGCTGCTCTCCTCCGCTGGCCGCACAGCGGTACTGCCTGCATCCGTGCTCCGACCCCCTGCTTACGCCTTCCTGAAGCAACCACCAGCGGCCTGCCGCATCCCTATTTCTCCCAATGCCCACTAGATGACGCCTCTGATTTTAACAGGAGTTGTTTAACCATAGGAGTGGAAGATTTCATAGCTTCACTCTTAATATTCCGCATTCTACTTCTGTGGGTGTGTGCGTGTGTGCGACTGAGCATGTGTGTGTGATGCAAAGAAGACTTGAGATCAAGTAAGACAGGAAAACATCTTCACTGGTGTGTGTTTTCAAAGGCTCTGAGGGGGCAGGGACACATACACTTTCACACCTTGTCACTTCCTGGCTTGTGGAATACCAGTGGCAAAGAGACACTGTTAAATAACCTGCTGCAAAAATAATACTGTGGACATGTGCAACCTGAGACCAAACTCAAAAAGAACTTTAAAAAGACAGCAACAACATCAGTAAACAGGTGCATTACAGGCACTCTGTCTTGTAGTGTATACCTTATTTACATATTTACATATGCAGCAATAAAGGAAATGGACAATGGAGGACAATGGAGGTCTCAGTCGCCAAAGTCCTTTAACTGCTGGTATGCCTCAGAAATGCCTGCAGCAGAGCTAAGTCAGTGCCCTAGTTAAAGAATAGCAAGGGACACTCCTTTTCACCTACCTGCCTTTCAGCATAAATGTATTTGAGCCTATAAAATCAAGACAGAATTTTATTTTAAAGTTACACAAAGCAGTTAAGACTAATGTTAAATACAGACCATAAAATAGATTGACTAGTCATTGTTACTAGTTACAACAAGTTTATTTATTTAAATTATCTTGATTGGTTTATAACAGGCAATTACAACTTCTTCCTCTAGAAGCAGGTGCTCCTGCTTCCTTTAGTTATTTCTTTTCTGCAAGTGACATTGTAAATGTGGGTGGGGAAAATCAAAAGTTTTATACAGCAACATATTCCTGTGCTTGGATAGTACAGCCTTCAGTTTACAAAGGGCCGAGGGTGAAATCCTGTCATTAGAAACTCAAAGTGTGTGCTGGCTATGGGAGGACTCTGCAGTGAGAAACACAGCACAAATGGAGCGTGGCTGTTTTCTGTGACAGACCTGGGCCTGTCCCTGCAGTGCTTCAAAAAGAGCAAAGAGGAAAGGTAGGTTCTAATCATGAGGAAGTAAGTGATCATGATGCTAGAAATAGCAAGCAGTCACAAATACTATCACGTCGAAGACATTTTCTGAAAGCTGTTTCTTTCTGATGTATTAGGAGGAACTGAAACCGTTCACAGGTTGACCTTCCAACCTTCCATGGCTTTTCTTTTTTAACCCTGGGATTCTTGAGACTGACAAGTGATTCCTGCCCTGATTTCATTGTCAATCCTCCTGAGAACTTCAGAAATGTCAGTTAGCACCACTGTTGGCCAGTAGTTGAAGGAGCAACTGTGCTGTTTCATTACCTAGGTGACTTTTCTTTTTCATATGTGTGAACCATACTAAAAATGCCTGGAGAGTTTTATATTAACTCAGTTTCACCCTCTGTGGTACCAATTATTACTGCTAATCTGTACTTCTGTTGCTGTTTACAGCCTCTTCTGTAATGCACAAAACTGTTTCTTAATGTGAAAAGAACAACAAGCAGGCAAATTGCCCTACATCTCTTCAAATGGCAAAAGTGTTCAGGACTTCCTTATGCAATAAGAAGAATGGGCATATGTCCAGCATTTTTTCCTGTCCAAAAATGCATCCAAGCACCTCAGGTCATCTCATCCCTTCATACCTTCTGAGTACTGTAAAACATCACAATACCCTTACATTCACAGTGTAGGCAGGCTCTGACTTGTGACTCCTCAGATCTGTCTGAAAAACTTTACTTCTAAACAGTGCTATATACCTTTCTCTGCAAAAAAGGCCTCAGTGATTTCAGGGATTCATAAAGGGAGGGAGATGTCTAGACTATGGCCTGAATTGCTTTTCTTTCCCTTCAGTTGGGTAGAAAATGGATAGAAATGAATGTGATGTATTAACATATACTCCTTTTGCTCACTGTCCTGGAACATGACATGGGCAAAGTAGCATTCCAGTCTGCAGTTGTTAAAACATGCTGTCTCGTACATTGCTTGACATAGCTTGCTTTCTTTGGTTAAACGAGACCTACAAGCAAGCCTGCTAGACATGATTTTCCCCATAATTAATTTTTTTTACATTCTTCTGCAATAGCATTTGAGGTATTCTTGCCTCCAGCTAAAGAGAAAAGTTGAATTTCTTGGTCTCAAGGTGGTATCTAAAATACAGCTGCACAGACTTTCTTTAGCTTCCAGTTCAGGGTCTGAGCACCCTGTGGCCTTGTGCAGCCCATGGGTGATGTGGAGAAGCACTCCTTTTGCTTGCCAGGCATGAGAGATTTGGGTACTGGGTTGGGTTTGAGGTGGAGTGGGAGATGAATAGCAGCTCTGCTTTGGGCCAGTTATTTGTCTTCTCATTACCAAGCATGAGCAAGCCTGAGCAAAAAACCTGGTAAGGTTGATGCACATAGGCTCAAGACAATGCATAAATTCTCTGTCAGAAAGCTCCTTGTGGGGCTGTGGTATGACTCCAGAGTCGGTTTGCTACAAAGCGTTTTGCAAAACAAGACTTCTCTGAAAAAAAAATCAGGTCCAAGATGAAAGGACAGTGAGTTATCGTAATCATTTTTGTGGCAAGTTTTTATGGAAAAAATTTCTGCTGTGAAGCGGCATGAAAGCGCTTATTCTTTGTGTTCCTTCTTTCTGGGGCAGTCACACTTTTACTGACATGCTTGGTGATTTAAATTTCCACAAATAACATGCTGTTGATCTTCAGCACACATGGCTGGTAAATCCCAAATGCGTAACACTAATCAGTAAATTTGAGAGCCCATCCTGGAAGCACTGATTGTACCTTGTACAATCAAAGACCTTGTTCTTGGATGTTCCTCAGACCATCTTCAAGATCATACCCACGAAACCTCTCACAAAAGCTTGATGCTCTTTTTCCAATTTCACTACATTCATGTCCATTCTTTCATTGAACTTAGAAAGAAAAATAGGAGGAATGCTCTTGATTTTTGTTGAATATGTTCTTATATGCTTAAGCTCTTTGAAATCAACAGAAGCATTTATATGTAAAAGTGTTGTTCAGCACAGATAAGGAACACAAAATAAGGGAAATGAGTTGCATATCTGCTGCCTTCTGGAGTGCCATTTAATCAGAAAGCATTTTAAAAGGTTCTAAAAACATTATCTTGGTCAGAAATGTCAAACATGCCCCCTACAATACTTTTAAACAAATGCTATCTGTAAGAGAAGTGTAAAAGCTGCCCTCTAATGCACAGCAACCTGGATGGGGCAGAACCTTCCCACATCTGTTGCAGAGAACTTCTCTGTCCCTTTTTTTGCTCATTATCAAGCCGCAAGACTCTACCTGTGCTTCACAAAGAGCAACTTTTGTGGTGTTTACACAGGTGGGCTAGGCAAGGGGGTGTGAAGGCTTTTGGCAGCTGTGCAAAATGCTGATGTGAAACTATGAGAACATGAACATTTCTAGGGTTGAGTTATTTAAAACACACATTTTTGAAAGTGAATTGAATTCCATGCTTGCAAAAGATAAATATAATGCTAACACAACAGATCAGAGACTGCAGTCTGGTATTCATTGCCTGAACACAAGTCAGAGTGACTCTTTAAACCTTCCCACAGCATCTGCAGCCACCAAACCTTCACCATGGTCTGGAAGGATTACTTGTGGAGGGTGAGAGCTTAGCTCATTTCCTCTGCCCTTGCAGGCCTTGGTCTTTCTGTTGAGGCTGCTGCTTATGTGATAGCCTGAACAGCTGGTGTGTAATGGGAATATTCTTGAGAAATTCAAATGGGGGACTTAGATACGGAGGGGCTTCCTCCCCTGCAGAAATTATTAGAGTTGCAGTGGTAAGAACAGAATTTTGGGGGTTCTCTCTGAAAAGAGAAAGGAGAAGTGCAATGTGGAGGCAGGGAGGGAAGTGTGGCACCTTATGGCCACCTTGAATCTCCTGGGCTGCAGTACTGGTGGGTCGAGGCAAGCAGCAGCAGAGGCTGAGCCTCCCTGTTATGGAGGCTCAGTGGAGCAGAAGTGAAGGCAAGCTGCATGCAAAGCTGGGCAAAAGGCTGTGCTTGGTGAGCCTTCCTATCCTCCAGGATCAGAGGTAGGCACAGAAAGAGTTATAATCACGATCACTCCCACTCAAGACATTTTTGAGTTTATTGTGTATTCCCCCATTCATGCATAAAGCAAAAACACAGGGAAGGAGGCAGACAGAGAACAAATTGACCAGGGAGAAGGTGACTGAAATGGAGATTTGTTTCTCAGAAAGCAGAGCTAAATTCATGGACAGTATTCATAGAGTTGCAGGGTGGCATTTCATGGTTGTTCTACTTATATCCTTCTTTGGCACAGATGGACACTCAATGAGCAGTAGCTCTCCTGGTGTGACCCAGGAGTGATGCTCTCTGTGCTTTGTACAGTAAGAGTTTCTCTGAGGTAACTCAGGCTGTTTTTCATGAAAACGTTGGCATCTAATGGAACACAGATTACTGTACAGAACTACATACAGACTGTGTGCAGCTCCACCAAAACTTGCAAAGGCTCTGGAAAGAGATGCTTTTCTTGTCTGCCCTAGTTTTGGGTCCCTATTGATTTCAGTGCCTCAGGATCAGTACCAGGGATTGAGGGGAGGGCATCCCTTCTCCCTGTGGTGAGTCACAGTGCCATTTGTCAGCCTCAGCTGCCCAGCCATGGGTTGGACATGTTCTTTCTCTACAAGGTGTGATCATAACTGAGCTCCCTGGTTGAAGCAAACATGCTGAGAAAGGAAGTCTAATTGAGCCAGCCAAAGCCACAAGATTGATCCATCCCAGGGCCCCGGTGCAGGACTGAGGACTTCCTGGCCCTCAGTTCTGTGCTCCAGCCACAAAGATGCATCTCTCACATGGTTAGTAATTGAACATCATTAACATCACTTCAAGATGAAAATGTGGAATGGCAGCAACTAGACTTCATTACACCTTCCCCCACACCCCTTACCTTTGTTTCTCCTTTTCTTTACATGTTTACACTCAGATTCACCAAAAACTTCCAAATCTCCTCCTCCTGCATTTATCCAAGCTGCTGTAGTGCAACACATATTTCTGGGGGAGGATGCTGAAGTGTGACTAGCACGAAAAAATTTACTTTCTATGCAGAGCTTCCTGAGACAATAACCCAGTTTTTGGCCAGTCCCTCCCATTGTTTGGCTCATGAGATGGGTGGGCAAGGGAGTGGGAATCTCCTGTTGGACCCTGGCGCCTGTACCCCTGCCAGCAGGGAAGCTCACAGCTGGGGACCAGGGCTGGGCTTGCCTCAGCTGTCCCCTCTGCCGTGTTGGCCACAGGCACTCGTTAACAATGTTTGGGCTGCTTAGTGTCAGGGCCTTTATTGTGCCAGTTCTGCTACCTTTACAGGCTGTGCTACTTAAGCTAACAAAAAGTTTGTAAGAGAATAGGATATGAAACACATAAATAAAAGTATCAGGTATCTCTAAAACATGTGTGGATTAAGCTGGTGAAAAGGTGAAATTTCTCTTCCCTGTGAGTTAATGTCTGTTTTTCTTGGAAACTGTACTTTGAGGGCTGCCCCCACTTCTGCTAAAGTGATAAAAGATATGTTTTCTTATCTGAATGCAATGACATTTTAAAAGGCTCCCTTTGTTGTTTCTAAACCTCCATGTCAACAGTTATACCTCTTATACAATTTTCTTCATATTTACTTAATATAACTCTACATTGTGTTGATATAAAACTAGACAGCATACTTTTAACTTCTCAGTACCTTTGTTGGATGGAATTCTTTACAATGCCAGACTAATCTTTCAGAACTGACAGCATATTGGCATGGCATGACAATTTAAATCCACGTTGGAATATGTTTATCCATCACCTGGCATTACGATACTTTTTTTTTTTACTTATGGCTTCTAGACGCTGTAACTTTTGTTTCAAGCTGAGTGTTCTTAAAGGTCAGGTGTCTCACTTCTAACTCTTTGTTACAAAAAGGTTTTGAAACTGTTTATTCATTGATATCAGGAAGGTATTTCTCAAAAGAAATAAGAAAAACCCTTTGGACATAACTTTTATTTTTCTAGCCTTTGTTAGGTAATTCCTCTGTTAATAATATACTTGTGAATTTGAACAGAAAAAGTTTATTCTATGACCATAAGGATGAAAAATTCAATTGTTACTTTCTAGTAAATACAAAAGGATCTACTTTTTCAGGAAAAGAATCATTAGGATTAAGTGTAGTTCGGGTGAAAGGGAGGGAGACATCCTGATATGGGAAGAGAAACTAAATTAAAATTAAAATTCCTCCAAAACCCATTTTTTCCTCAGCAGTAACTATCAGCAGAAATAGTCTGCAATTCTGCAAAACTATACCTGAGAATCTCCACCCTGATAGTGAGACACTTCCTGCCTTTACTGGAAGACAACAAACACATGACCTGCTTTGTTTCATTTAAAACTTATTCAGAAAATGCCACACTTCCTGCTCTTTTGAGGCCAGGTGAATATACAGTTTGCTAATTGGATCTACCCTTTAGTTTAAAGCTCCTTGTTAGAATGATAACAATGACCCACTGCCTGGCAGCCCTTGTCATGAGCAGCAGAATGAATAAGCTATGGTCAAAAAAGGACAATAGGTTTAGCCTGTGACTAAATGGAACAGAAGGAGCAGTCATGAGTGGTAATGAATGTTATACAGAAGATGCAGAAGGAAAAAAATCTGTGTTATATGGAAGACGCAGAAGGAAAAATCTGTGGCTGCCAGACTTCATTGAAGAGTTTAACTCACTTTTGTTCTCTACTTCTCCTATGTTCTCACTCAGCTCCTGGAAAAAGAGCAGACATACTGAGACTCTGTTACTTTAGCTTGAGACAGAGCAAAGCTAGGAATTTGCTTTTTCCTGTCCCTTCCCTATGAAGATTCAAAGTGCTGGGAAATAACTTGGGTATTAGTTTTGAAGAAGCAACCCAGCTAAAAATCATCACCAAGCAGAATTTTCCTCAGAAGCTACAGATTCATGATCACACAGAGAAGAATATGGGCTGAAATTTCTTAAAATGGAAAATATTATGCAGCCATCAACAAGGGTGATTACTGAAAGAAAAACTAAAAGGAGAATACAATTATTCCTTTACAATAATATAAAGGGGGAAAACACAGCTATGCAGGAAAGGATTTATTAGGTAAATTCCCATGCTATGAGCAGCCTAAAGATGAAGTCAGTGTTATTAGTATTTGTTTTGACAATAGACAGTATGAACTTTGCTCATCAATGTAATAACAGAAAATAATTCATGTGTGTCACTTTTGCTCGCACATTTTCAGGGATAAGTTCCTGCTGGATTACTCTGCACTATGATTTCTGCTATCACTGTTGACTGAAAACAAACCAAAGCAAATTAAAATCCTGCTATTTACAACCAGCCTGGAAAAATACGATCAAAACAGCTAATCCTGGGTTTGAGTGTTCAGTTAAAACCTACATGTGAACGGAACCACAGATAGAAAAAACGATCTGCTTCTACTCCATACTTCCGAGTGGTAGCCCTTGACCTTGAGCTCTTTTTTGGGAAATGAACTTGGTACAGTTCAACGTCTTTAATGCCCAACCAGCAACATCCTTGCTTCTGGCTTAAGATATTCCAAGTACTAATCTTAGAAGTAGCATGGGCAATGCAATTATAGAAGTTTACATGAGCTGTGATTGTTTGATGAATGATACCTCAGAGGAAAATAAATTCTAGTCATGTGAACAGAAAAAGAGGCAGATGTTGCTGTTTTCTCATTGTCAGTGATCCTGGAAAAGAGCAGGAATGGGTGTGTATACTCTGAGGAGGAAAACACCCGGAGAGGAAGGGAAAAGAGAACAGAGATAACTTAATGTGATTTCAGGTCTTATTAAAAATGTCCTCTGGAAATAAACCGTTCCAAAGTGATGTGCAAGCATGACAGCTTGAGAGGGGAAGGACCTCTCAGGTCACAGAGCCCACCTCCCTGAAAAGTCACACCCACGATTTAGAATGTATCAGCCCTGCAGCCAGAGGTTAATTAGCAGCGAATTGCTCTCTGCAGCCATACGGAGAAACCACTGCAGCCAATGTCTGTTGAACATAACAGTGCTCACTGTTGCAAAAGCGACCAGAACAACCTCAGCCTTCCTGGCTTGTCAGCTTTGAAAGGTATTTAACAGGTCATTCATTGCAGCAGTGGATTAGTGGAGGATGAAAAATGTATCATTTCAGTTCTTCTCTCCCAGCAGCAAGCAGCTGATGGCAAGGCATGTTAAACATGTTTATTCAAGCAAACTGTGTTCCTTTTACTTTTGCTGAATAAGTGCAAGTTCTGCAACATATAAATGTTGCTGGCACGGCTGACTGCTGTGAAAGAAATGTATATTGTTGTCTGGAACTGAATGGCTGTTTAACACAGTGGTGAAAACAGAGCTGTGGAAAAGTTCTTAGAGGTAATGGATTTTCAGTAGCCATTCTTTAGCTCTCCTTTCTAGCTGCTCATGTACACAGGGAGTGACATTTACGTTAGTGATCAGCAAAGTGACCACCCATCTAAAACCTTATTTAGCTGGGATCCTTCGAAGGGCGCGCCCAGGTATGCTGTGATAGTTCAGTGGGAGCCTTGACTTGCTGTGAAGTTTTTAATCACTCATTACCAAGGAGTTTTGAAGATAGGAGGTTCTGTGACTTCTCTGCATGCTGCACAAATCAGGCTGTGGCTAATTCAGTGTTCTGAAGCTAACTCACTCCACCACTTGGACTCAGTAAAGCACAGGTATTCCAGGCCTGGCAAAGGCAGCTTTTTTGCTGTTCTCTTCTTTCTTTTGATTGGTTTGGGCAATGGTTGTGGTTTCAGAGTGGTATAATGATGATTTTGATCCAATGCCTTTGATTCATATCTTCCTCAAAATTTGCTCCAAAGTACATCTCAGAAAGAAAATGTGTTTTCTGCAAGCAGTTTTAATATGTTACAGACTATTTAAAAACTGTTAATCCCAAAATCTCAAGGAATTTGCACATGATTTTTTACTACCACCTTTATTCATTCAACCACTTCCAGGTAAGTCTGTAATTATCATCAGTGACTTTGCAAAAGATTACAGTTAACTCCATCTGTGGTGCCCATCATGTGTAGGCCACTGGAAATACACAATTTACAGTTCCTTCTCAGTGTCTGCTGTCTATGCCAAGTCCATGGGGATCTCCTGCAAATGATCCTCAGATACATTGCATGTGTGTAAAGAATCTGAATGACCAGTTATCTGTGTATTGCTAATGGAAAATACAATAGTTATTTTTGCAGTTTGGAAAATCCCCCTTGAGATATGTATTTTAACAATAATTTTAACTGCATTTTATAGAAAGAAAAAACTGTAGTGGTAGGAAATTTGGAGATCGCTCCTGTGATGATTTGGACACTTTAATCTTTTCTGCATCAGTGATGCTGATGAAATATTGAGATGATGGTGATGAGAAAGAGAGCTATGCTCTTTGCAGTCTGGTCTCACTGGTATTTCATGGCCTGCCCTTTCACTTTAAAATAGGAAGAAAAATTCCCAAGGACACTATGATTTTTCTCCTTATACTTGCTAATAAGAAGAAAAGCCCTTGGTATTGAGGGACCTTTTCATGAATGTGAAAATTTGTACTCTCATGTCCCCAGTAAGAATGAAAAACACCCAGAAACTGCAGACCTGTACCCAGTATCAAATGAATTACATTTGTGGTAAAATCACAGCCTTCAGTGGCATGATAGGGAAGACTTTGTGCACCAGTATTTTCAGGCATCAGTGCATGAATGAGCTGCAATAATATATGCCTTGGAGGTTTTGCCAGGTATCTTGATTCCAGCCAGGACAAGGTCAATTTTTGCAGCAGCCAGAAAGAGCATGGTTAGGGCCCAGAGATTTTTCTATGCCACATCACATCTTTGCCAGGGACAGTGGGAAGGGAGTCTCTTCCAAGGAGAAGGGTTTCCTTCCTGTCAAGTAAACATGATGGAAGGAGAGGTGGGGTGGTTCACTGGTTCCAAGCTGGAAGGAGCAGTTGGATGACGTTGGCTCCAATCCAGAGGGACAGGTTGAATAATGCCATTTCCAAGCTGTATGGAACAGTTGAGGTGGTGTTGCTGTGGTCAGGGCAAGCTCTACAATGAGCATTTTGCAAGTGAATCACTCTCTCTTTTGTACACTTTGTTATGAATATTGTTGCTGTCAGTGTTTGTTTTCTCATCTCATTGCTGTTTCCAGTAAATTTTTTTAATCTAAACCCATGGCCTTTATGTATTGTACTTCCAGTTCTCTATTCCACTTCAGGAAGAGGGGGAGTGAGCGAGCAGCAGCATGCTTTGGAGACCACTAAACTGGGGAGTACTCTTTCTAAACCATGACACCAAGCTTTGCCTGAGCTGTGCTTATGGTACTGAAAGCCTCCTGACAGAAGGTGTGCAGGATGGCTGATGCCCTGGACTGACCCCAGAGCAAAGAAGAGGGAAAGGAAGGAAGAAGAAGGAACTGTGTGGCTTTGACAGCAGGGGCTGTGACAACTTGCTAGGCATGCTCCAGATAGGTCACCCTTTCAGCTCCAAGACGTGGACAAAAATTGGACAGCATCCAGTAGCAGCAGTGAGAAGCTCCAATTCTTGTCGGAGAGTTTCCTGACCAGAAAGAAAAGTAAATGGCCCCTTTAAGGAAATAAACGCTTTCCTAACTTGTCATCTCTTCAGACTCCCATATAACTTCAGATTCCCATATAACATCTCAGGAAGTAGAACAAGTGGAAAAACAGATTATGCTAATGAAAGCCAAATCCTGTCCCTAAGCAGAGATTTTGGTCCCTGAAGGGAGAAGTCAGGGATCTTCACATCCAGCCACATGCTGAAGAAGCCAGCATCTTCACAGAGTCCACAGTAAAACCACACAGTGCATGTTGGTTGGCTCAGTTGGCATACAGGTGTAACAATGAAGGGCATAGGCATTAACTACTGAGGTAAAATTTAAAAAATTATTATCTTAATTTTGGCTGATTTCTAATTTCTCCATAGCTTGAAATGACCCAGGTTTATTGTCTTTTTTTTTTTTCTTTTTTTTTCTTTTTCTTTTTTTTTTTTTAGATAGATGCTCTATTGTTCTGCCCAAACACTTCATTTTGCAAGAAAAAGAAGGCCTGATCAAACTTGCCTCGGTAGATGTCTGACTCACTTCTGTTGGGCTCTTTCCACTTTGGCAAAAGGCACACTGTAGACATGAAAAGAGCTGGTAAGATGTTTAATATGAGAGACAGTTCCCTTGCAGAACAAGGTGGTGAGAAGGAATCTGTATGTTTAAGGAAGACTAGAGTGGTAGAACTGACACACTGAAAGTGATACTTTTATGCTGAATTTCTTTGAAAATTAATCAGTTGGGTAACACTTTTTGCTGTAACTGTTTAAATATTTGAATTCTTCAAGGCTTTTTGTTATTCAGACATGGAGTAGGAACAATAGAGAAGAGGAAATAACATTAGCAAATGTTTGTCTCAGACTTTGATGCTGTGACAGAAAAGCTCATAAATGATCTATGGTCCATTGAACCTTTTCCAACACTACTTGTAACTTTTAATGACTATGAAGTGTATTCCATTGGCTTCAAAATGAAAATTGCTGAATAGAAAATTCTTTGATTTAGAAGGGAAAGAAAGTCATAAAAAGGGAGTCTCAATAAACTCTAAACAATAGAGAAGGAAGATTGTATGACTGTTTGTACAGATGAATGTATATTATTTTTCTCAGAATGTATTGACTTTACTTCCAGTCTGGAATAGCTTACCTTTTAGAACATTAATATAACAAATGTACAAATTTGTATCTTCACTAAAGATGTCTTTCCATATAAAGTGCCTCAAAAAAAAAAAAGGAAAGGAGTATTCAGTATTTTATTATTTCATATTAATACTTGACAGTTATCACTTAGAAGTAGCATTCGGATAAATAACTAATATATGACGTATAGAGTCTCCATGGAAGAGAAAATGGTTAAAGTCCATACTGAGAAAGACTTTTCTGGTGACAAGTGATTAAGTCGTTCCATCTAAAAGACTTCTTGGCCTTGGGTCTGGACATGAGACCATAAAAAACCAGTCCGTATCTTGAGAGCTTTTTTTCCCACTCTACTCTTGCACTGAAGCAGAACCTTGTCAACATAGGAGTTTGCATCATTAGCATGAGTGTTTTATTTTCTGAAACATAAAGAAGAGAGTGGTGTCAATGGGAGAGCAAGGGATGAGTGGTGAAGGCAAGGCATGGCTTCTATGGGATTTGCTGAAACAAATGCAAGCAAGAAAGAGACATCTTGATTACTCAGTGTGGCAGAGCCATGTGTTTTTGTTCCTGCCCAGTCACCTGGTGATCATGTATCTTTATTAATCCTTTCAGATGAAACTGTATTTAGCATGTCACTGAGAGTGTATGGATGCAGGGTCTACTTGATAGTGAGTTTTCCGCCCTTGTTTAGTTTGCTTTTCAGAACAAGAGTAAAGGATGTCTGCTGCTCTCAAAAGATACTTTCCACTATCCAGTATAATACGTGTTAGTGAAAAACTGTACTAATGCTCATAATATCTTTCTCTAGTGTCTCTACCCAGGCTGATATTTTTTGCTTGCAAATATTACTATCACTCTTTTAAAGGAAAAACATTTTATCCCTCTGATCTTAGAACTGGCCTTTAAAACAGATCCTCAGCCATTGTTAGTGCTGCTCTATTTTTCTGCTAGGTCTGTTCTTAATTTTCAATATTTCACTTGTGAGTGACTATTCAAGGCTATGATATAAACAGAACTTCAAGAAGTTACCACTCATCAGCTGAGGCACTGCAGGGTCCATGGACATGTTCCTAGTTTGCCCCCATTGCAACCTTATTGGACGTAACCTGCACTGTCTCCATTGCTTCTTACTTGTGATGTGATGTTCCACCACAGGTAGTATCTCCCTGATATCCTTCAACTCTTTTGATCTCATCTAGTAATATGTCAAGGTGATCCAGAAAGCAAGCACTTTCAGTTCTCATTGATTTCTCCCCTTTTCCATTTGGGTGTACACAGTTACAGTTTCAAACTGTAATTGCCAAGGTGCCCTTGTGAAACAGGTAGGCACAACCACGTGTCATATGCACCAGCCAGGTAAGTAAATGACAGACCTGTCACAATGGTAAACATTGTAGCTAGGTAAACAGTATGAAAAATCCCTCTACGATGGGGTATTTCAATGCTAAATTCTTTGGCTTTATCCATGCCAAATTTGTTTCTTTCTATGTAAATTTTTATTCTTCCTAAGGATATTCTACTCATCAAATTTTATTGGCATACATGTAAGTGTGGGAAAACTGTACATCTAAATATGCACGGAGACTGAATTTTCAATTTGTAGAAGTACTTACGTGAGTTGTAGGTGCTGGATCATTCAATTCCTAAGTGTCAGATCTGCAGGAGTGCTTGCCTGGTGCCTTGTGTGTTTCAAGGGAAGGCAATGTTTATGAAAGCAACTCAGAGCCTGTCTTTTAGCTCCTTGGTACTTTGACTAGTGCATATCAATATGATTCTGAAGAACAAAAAATTGTCAGGCTACTAGACCCACAAGTCATCTTATATCTCAAATTGTTTCTGCTCTAGTCAAATCAGAAGGGTAGGAAAAGGCATGAGAGAGCTCCTTGAACCTGTGGTGACTCCTGCTAGTATCCAGCTGCGCCACTTGAAAGTGTTTATTTTGTGGTATGTGTTTTTCTCCCTGGAAACTTGTCAAGTGGCAAAGTAGGGTCTCTGCTTTCTAGTTTAAGTATTTTTTGGGTGATAAAATTAAACCCTGTCACTCACTTCTCTTCCAGAACATTATTATAATGACCAGTTTTTCCAAGACAGAGTTTTGATGATAAGCTACTTTATCCATCAGCTAAAAAACCAAAACCCCCAGGTTTAAAAGCTAGTGATTTTGCTTAAAAAATGTGTAAGAATGAGAGATCTTCAAAAACACTGAAGTCAAACCTAATGCACTAAAGCAACTGTATGTCGCTTTATTTGAAAAATTATTTGTTCTTTTTTACCTTGAAACCGCAGCCTAGTCCTCTTCCACAACCCATTTTTGTGATGTAAAGATGCCATATTGCTTCATGCATGAAAGTCCCTGATACTGTAGCTAACATCTAGGGTATTGGCTTGGACTTGCTCAGCCATAATTGATTTACTGCCTTGGGTGAGAAACCACATGGAGCAGCCTCTAAGCATAATTATGACCAATTGCACCTGTGCCCCTTAAAGCAAATGCTACCAAAATCTCAACTCAGCATAATTCTACCCTCTGTGGTACCTGAAAAGAATAAATCACTGAACAACTCCATGGAAAGAATTTTATTTCTTACAGGAAATCAACATTTTTCATAAACTTGCTCCACAGTTCAGGGAAATATGGGAGCCAAGAAATTAAAGATCCCGTGTGAGGCAGTGGGCTTGAGCTAGGCTATCTGATTTGTCTCACTGTGGTCACACCTCAGTTGCTCAGAGGAGCTTTTGGAAGTGTAACAGGACCCTTCATTGTGGTGTAAAATCTATCATGTTCAAACAGAGAAGATATATCAAAATGTAATTTTTCCTCTATTTTTCAAAAAAATATTTTAAGAAATGTTTTGAATTGCAAGGCAACTAATTTTGTTTCCTAACCTAAATCTGTATCCTTATGTGCCTTTTGGGATAGTGGTAGTTACATTTTCTAAGAATGCTTTTCCAGATTCAAAATGTAGCTTATATTTGCTTACATTTAATTGCAAAACTCACCGTGCTGTTTGCTTAAATTTGTTTGAAAGTAAGTAAGGAGCACACATTGTAGTTAAATACTATTTATTAAAGATGTCATTAAATTTTTTGTTGAAATATGTCCTGGAGAAAACAGGACATATTCTTTCTAGTGAAACACAAATCTTCCACAAAATACTTGTTATCTTGGAGAAATAAAGCATCATGTCCTCCCAAAATACATTTTTTTTCCTGAATTTTTGGTACCTGGACAAACATATTTTTGAAAAAGATGAAAATGTTGAAAAAATCCAGGCAGATGTAATTATTTTTTTTGGGAGGGGGGAGGAGGGGATTGGGAGGGGGGGCAGGTATAAGGAAAAATGAAGTTTTATGAACAGCTGTATTTCTTACAGACCTACCATAATAAATGAGCATTTGTCAGTAATCAAAAGAGAAAAAGGGGTATCAGACGTATTCTAGTTTCAAGCTTCCATGGGATTATTATAAGCAACAGCAAGCAAAAATATAGCTGAAATGTATTAAAATACCCGAGGACCTTTCTTAAGGGAAAAATAAACCCAGACTTTCTCTTTGCATTTTGCTTTTCACTCTTGGCTAAGGCAAACTCAGAAAGGTATTGTTTGGCTGTTTTGGGCACACCTTCAGGTAGTGTGGGTGAATCCAGGGCTCCTCAGGCCAGGGTGAGCACTTGGGATGTTTCAGTGGAAATTCAGGGAGAAGCACAGAACTGAGGATGGGCTCGGCTGGCCGGGGCTTGCCCAAGCTTGGCACAGCCCATGTGCAGTGCTGTGCTCACCCAGCTCAGGAAGGCTGCACTGGAGCACCCTGTATCTTCCTTGTTTTCCTTGCCTCTCCAGAGACCTGAGACAGCTTTTGCCTGCCCCTACAAATTTCAAGCCAGCCTCATCTTCTACAGTGCTTCACCTGTGTTTTGCTGCTGACAATTGTCTATGTGCCAGTAAGGATGCCTGAATATGTTGTTCAAAATTTTCAGCTGGATATTGCCATATGGTTCAATTTTCACTCAGAAAATCATACTTTTGCTTTAGAGTTCTTCTGACATCTTACAGCATTTTTCTGAGCTGCTCCTACATTTCTGCTGACACCTTCAGTGCACAGGTGTATCACAAGGACTTTATGCTGGCTGCGCATAACAAAATATGTTTAAATCAGGGACAGCTTTTCCAGCAGAAAATGTGGTAAAAAAAACCAAAACAACCCCAGCTTAAATAATGCAATAACACTTTCTCAGGTAGACACAAAAAGAGGGAATGTATTTAACCTGAGGTTAATTTTAACTTCTCAAATCTATCTTAATCTCTTCTAATTTGCAGGTGGTGTCCTGTTGATGTTGTTGTTGTGGGGTTTTGTTTTGTTTGTGGTTTTGTTTGTTTGTTTTCATTTTGTTTTGTGTAATAAGGTGAATAGAAAATCAGTGATTCCAAGATTCAGTTTTGTTTGTGAGTGCCCTCCATTGACATTGAAAGCCTGGGCAATGTTTGACAGGGCTTGAGATAGTGAAGTCCATGTTTTGTTGTATGTTTTGTTCTGTGTTTTGTTGCACTGGCTGCATGAGGCTGACTTTATCTGCTACAGAGAAAAAAATCTAGGCTTGCTCCATAACAGTACTTTTAATCATGTACCTAACAATCTGCTCATTCTATTCCAAGGTCCCAGAAGTTGTTTTGCTGGAGTGTTTACCTAGTGTAGAAAGGAATGTGACTAAAGTTGTTACATTTTTGGATCTGAGTGGCAATTTGTATGCATCTGATGTATTGTCTTCCCTCTTGTCTCTTGTTCCTCAATGTGTACATGACTTAATAAGCCAAGACTTACTGTCTTGTGATAATCACAGAATCACAGAATGGCTTGGATTGCAAGGGATCTTAAAGAGATCCACCCCCTCTGCCCCTCCAAGGCAAGAACATCTTTCACTTGACCAGGTTGTTCAGAACCCCATCCAGGAAAAAAAAAAAATGTCAAGAATTGCTGCAGGAAAACCATTCAGCAGCTCAGCACTGTGCTTTTCTTCCTCAAGTAATCCTTGTCAGCTGTAATACCAGATTGCCATCCTTGTGAGGCAACCACTGTAGGGCCCAGTTGCCAGTGGTCTGCTGCACAGCCCAGAGAAAAACCACCAAAATAATTTCCCATGAACTCTAGCTGAACCTAGTAAAATATGGGCCACTCTGCATGCTGCAGTAAATGAATGTGACCTCCATTTATCTTTCATAATATCAATATTTTCTGTGGTTTAAGGCATTCATTACTTCCTTTTGCTGTCAATGAAATGAAGGAAATACATTTCAGTAGCACTTTACAGAATGTACTTACCTTCAGTCATTGCTGTAAATATGCAGTGATCATATTTTCCCTGTGAAAAATAAATCAGAATGTTTTGCCAGTTAGCTCACTCAAGTTTCAGCTGAAGCTATGACTAGTGTCAGTTTTTCCCTTGTTAGTAAACTTCTTTGCTACATCACATTTTTAATGCATTTGACTATTTCACAGTTGTAGTCAATGATGTGTTGGAATAAAATCAAGGTCTGCTGAGTATAATTTTTCATGTTTTGTTTAGAACAGCGTGGGTCCCATAAATAATAGGGGGATTTGCAGAGTGCCCTACCTTTACAGTATCTAAAGTCCTGAACAGAGGAATGAATGAAGGATTAGAGGCATCAGTCATTGGCAAACAAAGACAAAATAAAAAAATGAAACATGATTTTAAGGCACCTAGGGAGAACAAGAAGATAGATATGGGAGAACCAGCATGTGGAAAATAGCTTAAAAGTCAAGCACATCTAGAAGGATAGGTTTTAAAAGTGGAAAGAAGACCAAGGAAAGGTATGAGCATGCCAAGAAGCCTGTTACAGTAGAAGCAAGACTAGCTGCAGGTCTCAAGCACTGCAGAGGTATGTAGACACAAGAATACTCACTCACATGTTCTGGGGATTACTTCAAACCTTTGGTCTCTTAATTTTCTGGGATGATGCTGAGAAACAAGTCACCAAAATATCAAGGACTCATTAGGACTACTTAGGAAATGTATAGCCTTTAGTGGTATCTGTAACTTTCAAAGCTGAGGTTGATGCCAAAGCTGAGCTTAACACCTCTGGCCTTGAGGTTGCTCGCCTGCTGTTGACCCTTTACAACCCCCAGAGATTACAGCCCCCTTTACAACCCAGAGGTTGCTTGCACACTTGAGTCTTGGGAAGATCTCTGGCTTAGGTCTCTGACTGATGTGGACAATGCCAATGCACAGCCTTGCTGAGACTCCTGGCTTAGCAGTTCTTGGTGCCCTGGGTTCACGCAAAAAATGTATGGGAGCTCTCTCAGAGGCTGCTGGCTCAACACGCACTTCTGTTTAAAACAGATCAAAACAGGAGGCAGTGTCTAGGAGCTCCGGTGCATGTGAGTGGCCTGACAGCTGTCATGTAGAGTAGATTGTGCTGGGATGGGATATGGGATGTGGAAAGAAATGAATACTACAGGTGTTTAATTGCAGCATATTTAAATATGCTTATATAAATGGGGGGAGGTGTAAGGAGAATTGTGGAAAGGAAGTATCCTGCTGTCTCTTCTCACTCGCTCTCTTCTTTCTCGTGTGTTCTACATCTCCACTGAGGGCTTTGCCATGTCAGTGAGGCAAATGTGACCATAGGGTAGTCTGCATAAGGCCTTTTATTTTGGTTTTTTTTTTGGTTCCTACTCCTTCTCCCTCTTTTGAGTCTATCACCATCCCTTTCTCCTTCTGAGAATACCATTTCATCTTCCTCTCTCTCTTCTGCCTGTCACAGCTTTTTTTCAGCGTGCTACTGCCACAAATCCTTTTCTCAGTCTTTGCTTTCATTTTTCAACCACCAAAAAATGTTAGCCATGCAATGCCTTGATGCTTCCCCAGCCTATCTGGCTCTGGGGGAGACCCACATCAACTTTGCAGATGTGCAGAGTTTTCCTTGCTCTGCTCCCTCCCATGATCCCCACAGGAATCAGCTCTCCCTCTGCTCATTCTGCCAGCCATTCTGCAGGAACCTGGGCAGGAGCCCCTAACCTGTTCTACTTTCTTGGCTCCTCTGTCATGATGAGCACTGCTGTGTGAATGTACAAAGCACAGGGTGACAGTGACAGCTGTAGTGAGAGAGTGGCTGGAGAAAAAGCACCCAGGTGAAAACTGCTGTTTTATCACATTGCTGCAGTGAAGCCTTGAACCAGAAAATACATGGTGAACTGGCTAATTTGAATGCAACTGGTCTAAGTGGGTTTAGATTTAAACTAAACATACCCACTCAGCCTTGGCCACAATCCTTCATATTGTGTCTGAAGAGTTTATGGGAACACAAAGTTAATTGCTTGTGTGTTTCCAGAACTTCTATGGTATTTAATTTAAGATAACACATGAGGAAGTGTGTTTGCAGTTGAACTTAAGTTCTTTTTAACCTCCTCAGTTTATAGTACACAAATGTTATTTTTACAACAAATTTTTCCTGGTCACTACACAGTAACTGACAGATCTGATGCAGCCTGAACACAGAGGTTGCTCCTCTTGACGTCACTCACTCTCCTAGCTGGCACACTGCTCTGATATCCTTGCTAGTTGCAGTAAAAGTGTTCTAAGGGAAAGCAGGAGGTTGTATTCCCAGGGCTGCTGATTTGACATCGTTATCAGAAATACATAGTTGCATATTAAAGAAAAGCATGGCCATAAGCAATCAAAACAGAGAGACTTAATGTGCTAGTGAATTTTGGAAAAACTGTGCAGAATGCTCTTTGATTTAAATACATTGAATCTACAAAAGTGACAGGTCTGCTTCACCTCTCTAATAACATCAGTGTTGCTAAGACTACGGTATGATTTTGGTTGTTTTAAAAAGATACTATATCAATGATGAAAGTGAATAGTCTGATAGTGTAGCTAGCCTGTTCAGTGAAAATAACTAATAACTAAATAACTGTAGCTAACTTGTGCAGGGAAAATAACACCAAGCAACCTCCCAAACTTGGAAACAGAGAAAGAGAAGCAATATTTGTGGCTGATCTTGAAAAGAAAGGAGATAAAATGAGATGAGCTTAGGTCAATTTGCTGAAATCTGGTCCCAGACTGTTAGGCTGTAAGACTGCCTAGGAAGAGTGAAAGGACCACCTCAGAGGTGGGGTATCCCAGAAATGTTACTGCAAACCTTCTAATATGACCTAAGAATGACTTGTTTACACTTCTGTAAGAGCAATGCCTAAGATGTCAGGCAATAGGCATTAGCTGTGCCTTTATCTGTGTTTCTTGTCAAGAAGGTTTGGGCTTTTTTAATCCATAGGTTGCCCAGAGAGATGGTGATGAAATCTCTGTCGCTGGAGATACAACAAGCTTGGTAGGGCCAAGCAGTCTGACTTCACTTCAAAACTGGCCCTGCTTTGAGAAGAGAATCAGATCACAAGCATCCAGGGTCCCATCCAATCTGTATCATTCCATGTCTCTATATATTGGCCCCAACTACTTTCTGATGTAACGTTTCAAGAATAAAGCCAACCAATCAATGAAACAAACACACAAACAAACGAACAATTCCACATTAAAAATGGCATTGGGCTTTTCTTAGAATTATTTTGTAATGTGTTAAATTATTTATTTGTTTTAACTGTGGAAAATTTCAATGCATAGTTATGTCTGGCTTCTATCACATTGAAATTTTGTATTTAAAAATATAAACTATGAATTAGTGGTTTTGAAAATTGTGTAAGAATTCATAACAGAGATGAAATACATATTGTTTATTAATTGTTGGTATTGGTTATTGTTTTAAAACAGATGCATGGTAATATAAAATGCTTGGTTCTTCCCCTTTCCACTGCTGTATGAAGCAGAAAAGCAGCAGCTGAATTTACTGAGTTAGTACATCTGTCCATGCAGTACCTTCAAAATCTGGAAGGAGTTTGTTCAGCCAGGAGAGGAAAAGGAGGCATTAGTTTTTCATTGGTACAACCCCTAGAGCATACCTTGACAATCACTTTCTTGCCCATTGGACAGAAGATATTGAAGGCCAAGGAGCCTTCTCATAGAGATCTGTTACAATGCTTAACTAGTTTATTGATAGTGATTGAAGTTGACTCTTGGTTTTTCAATCTCTGCTGTGAGCCTTCAAAAGGTAATATTATTTTGTTTTCTTCCTGTATGTTTGATAAAAGAATCCATATGTTTCGGGTCTTGTGTTTTCCAACTTCCCTTAAACATAGTCCTTGAGGAGTAAGTATCTGCTGTGTGAGGGAAAGTTTAAAATGTCTTGAAACTTTTGAGGTAGCTATTTGAATACTCCTTTTAACCTGTTCATCTGCAGTTACATCCTCTCCTTTGATATGCCTGACCAACAATAGTTTTCAATAATGCTGGCTAATCACTCTTTAAAAAACAGGCTCCCCCAAATGGAAACAATTTAGCTTTAAAAATATCCTATACAAACCTTCAGTTCTGTCTTGATCTCTTCTGTTTAGTCCATCACCCCCTTCTACAAGTTGGATCCAAATTATATTGCTTGGGATGGGTGCAGTTCTGATTACAGACTTTTTACTCCTGGTTTCTCCATTTCCATGTCAAGCTCATGAACATATGTATTTGCAGCCTGGGGGTGTTATAAATCCCGCCCTCCAAACAGAATCAGGAGGTAGGTCAGCTCTATTGTTTCATAGGGAATTAGAAAGCTCACATTAAGAGCATGTACTTATCTTAAAAAGGTCAACTGCAAGTTGTGACTGCTGATAGCATTGGAAACAGCAGATAAAATGCATTTCGTGTTATGAAGAAGACAAACAGCAAGCATAATGCAAGTGAAGACAGATAGCCTTTTCTTCACTGAAGTATCTATTACCTCTGGACAGACTACTTAAGAAAACTTTAAATCTAACCTATGGTCTCATATTACCTTTAAAAGGAAAAATAAACTCTGGAAAGTAACATAAAACAGTCTCTAATCAAAACTATTTTAGCACAGTCAAACAACTCCAAGTGGTTAACAAAAGCTTTTCATTTCACTTAATGATGACAAGCAGAAAGTACAGGTTTGTTCTTGGAAGAGTAGAAGATAACTAACAAAACCCACAGGTGACAAAGGAAGTTTGTCAGACACAAACTGGGAATTGTTTTATGAACTGTTCTAAGCAGAACTTTAATCATCTGACTCATTGGTTAGCCCTGAGGACTCTGTTTTGCCCAAGCATATTTTCCAATATGTGTTAAAATCTGAATTTTGTTTAACTTTTAACCTCAACAAAAGCAATCTGTACTACAACTGTTCCATTAAGTGCCTGGAGAGATGTCAGGAGATTAGTTGCTCTCAGTGGGAACAGCATTCTACATTTTCTGCAATGTATAATAAAGAAAGAGAAGAAGCCAAGAAAATGCAACATTCGGCCTTTATTCTGTGTCCCACAATCTTGTTAAGCATTACCTCTGAAGAGAGTTTTCATGTATTATCCTCCGCCTTCTCCTTCAGGAAGCTGTCCATCATAACAGCCTTTTGCCACGTTTATTCGAGACAACAAAATTTACTACAATACCCATGGCCTTCTAACTTTGTTAGCATTTTATTTGTGCTTCTTACATCTGATATCATCAGTCAAATAATGCAAAATGTTCTAAAGACATATTTCTTACTGCTCACTCACCACTGCCTCACCTTATTTATTTGTGAGTTAGTTTGTTTTCCCTGTATTTCTACCTTCTGTGCAGAAGGTATGGGTGATGCAATGGGTGCTAGTCTTGTGATGAAAGCAGGTTGTCATCACAAAGGGTTTTTTCCCCACCTGTGGTTTCATGACAGCCTATCCTAATAGATTTTGGTTTATCAGCTGGAGTTCTGCTGAGTGTGTTTCACAATGGTCTTGTCTCTCCATCCTACATGTTGATGGTTAGAATTTAGCACCGGGGAGACGGAATTCATTTATAAGTCACATTAAGACACAGTGACCCATCACTGCAGTGCTGTCATTCATGTATTTGCAGAGATAGCCCTGCAGAACTCATTTGTAAAACAACTTCCAAGATTTACTTCTGGGAAGACTTCAGCTCACTTTCATAACCTTCTTTCACACAGAATCACAGAATCACTAGTTTGGAAGAGACCTTCAAGATCCTTGAGTCCAGTTCATGTCCTAACACCTCAACTAAACCATGGCACCAAGTGCCACATCCAGTCTTTTTTTAAACACATCCAGGGATGGTGACTCCACCATCTCCTCAGGCAGACCATTCCAGTATTCTGTCACTCTTTCTTTAAAAGACGTTTTCCTAATCCAACCTCTATTTCCCTTGGTGCAGCTTAAGATGTGTCCTCTGATTCTGTCGGCTGCTGCCAGGAGAAAGAGACCAATCCCCATCTGACTACAGCCACCTTTCAGGGAGTTGTAGAGAGTGATAAGGTCACCCCTGAGTCTCCTTTTCTCCAGGCTAAACCCCCAGCTCCCTCAGTTGTTCCTCACAGGACTTGTGTTCCAAGCCCCTCACCAGCCTTGTACTCGCCTCTGGACGTGCTCAAGTGTCTCAACGTCCTTCCCAAACTGAGGGGCCCAGAGCTGGAAACAGCACTCAAAGTGTGGCCTCACCAGTGCCAAGTACAGCGGGAGAATGACCTCCCTGCTCCTGCTGGCCAAACTATTCCTGGTACTGGCCAGGATGCCATTGGCCTGCTTGGCCACCAGGGCACACTGCTGGCTCATGTTCAGTCAGCTGTCACCAGTGCCCCCAGGTCCCTTTCCAGCCACACCATCCCCAACCTATAATGTGGCAGGGAGTTATTGTGGCCAAAATGCAGGACTTGACACTTGGACTTGTTAAACATCATCCCATTGGACTCTACCCATCCATTTAACCGTTCCAGGTCTCTCTGCAGAGCCTTCCTACCCCACAACAGATAGATGCATGATCTCAGCTTATGGTCACCTGCAAATTTACTAATGAAAGACTCAATCCCCTCATCCATTCTTTGGCTCTAGATATTTGTTTGTCTCTGTCCGTGTCCTCGTTTTGGCCAGAACAGAGTTAATTTTTCCACATTAGCTGTGAGAGGGTGGATCCTAGATCTGCATGGGTCTGTCTATGTCATTATTCTATACCATGCACATCACTGGCAGGGGGAGGAGGGTTAGATGTGTGTGTGTGGGTGTGTGTGGAATGGAGGGATTTTCACTTTGGAGAAGAAGATGTGTGTGGTTTCTGGTTGTGAGCAAATGGGGTGGGCATAGGGTCCATCCGCCATCGTCCATTTTCTCAGGCTGGTGATGCAAATCACTTTCTCCTTTTTACGCTGTTGTTATTACTATTGTTGCTGTTACTGTTTGTTTTTTCATCTCATTGCTGTTTCCAGTAAATTGTTCTAATCTGAACCATAATCAAATCATTCACCTTTCGTGTCTCCCACTGGAACAGTGAGAGTAATGGTTTGTGGTGTTCTTTTCAATGGAAGTAATAAATTGGGGAACACTGTTATTAAATTGTGACAGTCTGATACTTCTTCTGAAATATTTTGGCCCTTAAACGTCTGCAGTGGGGTAAAGACAGAATGTGGATGGAGCCCTTCTCTGCTGCACTGCACAAACTGTCCTCAGGTAAAAGACATCTTCCCTTGCCTTGGTTCCTGCACTGCTGAGTGGTTCCATGCTTTCTGTCTGTGACCAGCATAGGCTATTGTCACTGGCCAGCAGTCTGAATAACTGTTCTGTGAAAAGGATGCAGTTTGTGATGGTAGAGGTCTTTCCAATGCCAGACAGTGCCTGTCATTTCTGCTCTATATTCTCACTGTCTCCATCTGTAGCTTAACTTATCTGTCCCCACATTTTCATTCATAGGTCCATTTTTAGTTCATGTGGAGAACCTGTGGTTTTCCAGTTTGATGTATTCTTGTGGAAGTCTGAATATAATGAGTTAAGGGCTTTTATACAGAATGTTATGCTTATCTATCTTCTATGTCGGGACGCTAACATATATGCTCTTTTCCCTCTGCAGGTGTGATATACTTGTGAACCAGACAAGGACTCCTCTAGTATCTGCTCATTCCAATAAAATGTAAAATAATATAATTGAATATTTGCAAATCCTTGCCTCATACAAGTTTGTCCACAGATTCTCGCTAGCCCATTATTTACATCCTTTGTCTTTTGTTTATGTACTTCCTTCTGCAGAGTTACAGGGACCCATGCCCTTTGTGATTTCTACTCTTCTCTGTAGTGTTGCTCTTGTGAATTAAGGGAGTGCCAGCTTTACTTAGGCTTAGCAGTTTGGTATAAGTAATAATAACGCTCTAGTCTGATCTAGAGTTCCTTGCTGCATGGAGAGAAGTCTGCTGTAGCACTATCCTTGGAACAGCTGTATCCTTTGCTCTTCCTCCTAAAGAAGAGCTGGGTCTTGTGGAATTTGCTTGTTGCAGAAGTCAGTAATTTTTATAGCTTGGTAATGTACAGGCTGATAGTTTTGTCAGACACTTGATTATAAGTCTTGAAAAGTAACCTCTTGAAAACAACATTTTTTCTGTGTTTAAAATATGTCCAGAACTCTTCTAGGAAGTAATTGATTCTTATAGCTGGCTGCTGATGAAAGGTGCTGTTGTAGCATATGTGGTGGTCTGTGTACATTATGGTTAAGACGCAGACTGCTCTGTTTTTGGATTTCACTTCACTGAGGCACACAATCATTTTGCAGCTGTTTTGGTGCAAGCTGAAGAACGTGCAGCTGCTGAATACATTATATCTCATGTCCAAGAGCTGGCGTGATTATGGTTTAAATTCTAGATTTTTTTCCTTCAGTGTTCTCAGTTTTGAATTTCATGTACCAGCAACAATGAACCTGTTTCTAACTCCATGTCCAGTCCTAGGTGTAGGCAAAGAGAAAGCAACCTCTGTGTATGGCACAGATTCTTCTTCTTTGTCCCATCATTTGTAACACTGGAAACAGTGTTTTGGGATTTCTGGCTATTACTATGTGCACGTCTGATTGTAAGATTTTAAGGTGGTGTAATGATGACCAAAAATTATCCCAACCAAAGAAACTCAAAAACAATTGAAAAAGAGGCAGTTATAGAAAAGTAAGTTTTTCAGGTCCCAATCAGTAGCACCAACAGTCTTCACAATCTGAGCAAAATGGGTTTGGTTACATCACCCTAGTTTCCAACGAACAGGTGTCAGTGCCCATGCAGAGTTAGCAGTAATTGGTGTGTCTGAGGCAGCCCCAGGAGGGTCAGGATTAAATACCCAGGCACAGATTTATGCAAATTCCCCTGCAGCTGGTTTAGTAAGCTCCAGATGAAGGTCCAAGGTAGGGTCAAGACTAACAGAAAGGCACCTTGTTTCCTGCTTTGAAAGTAGATGCTTTCCAGCACTGTTAATCTATAGTCAGGTGCTACACCTAAATTCATAAGCCTAGTGGAAGGTCTTTTGGAGCTGGATATGTCACATGCTTCATTCTATTTCTGACAACACTTTCATTGATAATCTGAGAAAATTCCATCAGATTTCTCAAGGCTGAAATAAGCTCTGCTTACAAGTTAAAAAGATTTTTTAAAAGTTATGCTGAATATTATTTTGTGCTGAGACAAAGGAATGAATGTTTAATATGTTTTCTGTAATTCTTTAGGTTTTAATAAGAAAAATGTGATTGTTTTTCTCATTAGTGTAGTGTACTCTTCATCCTCCTGAAGATAGTTATCCTATTGTCATAAAACAGGATAGTTTTATGACAAAAATCAGACTAGACTGCATTTCTTGCGGCAGGTATTTATGCTACAGTTCAGAGATTATTTTTCCTTAGCCAAAGCTCACCATTTGCTTGCAAAGTTTTCTGAAGACTTAAATGCCAACGTTCTACAATGACTTCTCAGGAGACTTGATTACCATCACAGACCACTCAGCTCAGAGGCTCCTGCTGCTCACCCACAGATGATTAACTCTTTCCACTGGGAGACGGTCTAGGATGTGCAATGGTACTGCAATGCATGACAGGGTCCATTTTCCTACTGACCTGTCTGGGAACAGACAGAGGACCTAAACCCAAAAGAAGGGTAAAGGTAGAGGCAATTGAACTAATTTAAAAAGCAGCTGACTAAAGAATTCTATACTGACCCATCAGAAAATTATTTTGGCAACTGAGCTGCTGCCTGCTTCTGCTTTTGAAGACCTTTGTTTCCACCACACACAATAGATTGGATTGCTACCTGCTACCGGATTTCAGCCAGTTCAGGGAAAACATGAAGCTGAATCAAGGACCGGGTTATAATTCCCTAAATTACATTTCTCAGTAGACAACCCTGATGCTGCAGTCAGTGTCTGGGACTGCTTTGAAATATGTCAGCCAAGGAGAACACTCTGAAGTATCTCCTAACCTCATTCCTCCAATCATCTCATTGACATTAATGTAGGGACATGGCAGAGGAATACCTTCCTGAGGGGCTCTCACAGAGGATAAAAGGCTGCCTGATCTTTCAGAAGCTGCTTCTCAGAAACCATTTCACCTAAAACCATGATGTTAGTATCACATGCCAACAAATAATTCAAGAACACTTCAAGGGTTTTCATGTGTGGTTGAAGAGAATGACTGATAGTAGAGAGCAGAAAAGAGAAGAAAAAAGGTATATGCATTTTGTCAGTTTCCTGTCTGAAATGATGGATGCTGTAAGAACATATTACCTTTTATTACATGTACGTTTCTAATGGTTCTGTTTTCTGTTGTTGACTGCGCTGAAAAGTGAAATCTCGTGTGTAACTTTAAAAACTGCCTTTTTTGTCAGTGCTGCCTTGATTTTGTCAGCAGGCATGGGTCTACTTCCCCACAAATTTGACCTGACTATTGTCTTTTTTTGGAAGAAACTGCATGCAGTTTTGGTGGTTATGACAGCAGGGGGACTAACTGCACTCACTAGAGTCAAACATCAATGGTGCCTGAGGACTGATTCTTGGCTGCAAAGATAATCTATGAAAGAAGTCCTCTCTCCAGTCATGAAAGTGACATTGTCCCGGGTCAAGGAAAGCAAGCACACTGAAAACCAAACCTATGGGTTTTTTTTTTTTTTTTTTTTTTTTTTTTTTTTTTTTTTTTTTTTTGTTGTTTTTTTTTTTTTTTTTTTTGGGGGGGGTGGGGTTTTGGTAGTTTTTGGTTTTGGTGGTGGTTGGTATTTTTTTGGTGGTTTTTTTTTGGGGGGCAGGGTTTTGGTTGGTTGGTTGGTTGTTGTTTTTTTTTTTTTTTTTGTTGTTGTTGTTTTTTCCCCAGTTGAAGTGGTATTTAAAATATCAGAGATATTTGTCTTAGATTCTGATTTTTTTCAGGTATTTTTATGCATTCACTAAAAAGCCAACTATTTTTGAAGGCAGACATCTCAGAAGTAGAAGAAGAGTGTATGAAGCTATTATCTTGTCACAGTGGTAAATGGGACAGCTTCTTGGCATAGTGGTACAGAGGAGCTGACAAAGAACTATTGTGTGGCATATTGTTCTGTGGGACTGAATCTAATATTATTAAATGTGAGGTTATGGTTTGTGTGCTGATGGCAATCTGGATGAGGAAACCATTCTCTCTTCAATGAGATCATATTCCCTTGTTCCTCATATACCTCACAGAGAAGATATGTGGACAAATAAATTGCTACTTGTAGAAGTGCATTTTTTGTTCAAGGTTTCTGCTTTCCTGAGTTTGGACAGGTATATTTTGTTGTATTATATCTGCATATAAAACACTGCTCCTACTACTATGTGGTGTCTCTCACAAATCCTACGTCTGTACATAGAAACTCTTTTAAATAAAAATTTAATTAAAAATAAGAAGTAAAATATTGCTTGACTATGAATAAAGTATCGGGTCAGTTTATTTCGTCTGTGGCCAGAATAAGACTCCTTTGGGATTACTCCAGTCCTCAAAATACAATTTTCCTATCCTATTCAAGGCATCTTACTAGATCCCTTGTTAAATGGAGAGATTGAATTTCATTGGGATTCCCAGTCTACTCTGACCTTTTTAAGTAAACCATAATAAAAAACACAAGTAGAATCTGACACCATAAGGGTATGCCATATTTGGGCCAGCAGGTGATAGTCTTTGGTATCTGTGGTGACCATCAATCTGTCATTTCTCTGCATTGTATATGCCAGTATCACAGACATTAGACAAACCAAAATGATCTCAAACTCTATCAAATATTTGTAAAATTTGTCACACTCTTAACTGTTTTTTAAAAATTAAAAAAATATTCTTCTGCCAACAAAGAATAATTATTTTATTTCAAAGACCCTTTTCTGAGTCTGGCACAAACAACTTCTTCTTCTTAAATTGTTAAATACTTATTTGTTTCCATTCAAATGCCAGATATTATCTATTAGAGATTCTTCCAGATTTTGATGGCTGTGGAAGATCTTCATGACAATCATATCTCTTCCACATTATGGTTAGGTTGTCATATGACACAATTTCATAGTTTTATTTTGGGTTTTGTCCTGCTTGTCCTGGAATTTGTAATAGTTTTGGCATGGATTTTAACAAAAGCAAAACTGGTCATTCTTTGTATTTCGTGACAAGGCTGAAACAAAAAAGCATATCTGAAAGCAGAGACCAAAGCATTTAATGGTAAATGATAGCAGATTCATCACCAAGTTAGACACTTGAAATATGGTAGTCCACTTTGAAAAGTTACAAAACCCATTGCCTGCCATTATTCTCTGCAGAGGATCTATTGCATCTGTCTGTCAGTTCACATGTAACTTGAATCTCTTGACACAAGGAAAAGGTAAAATAAAACGCTGTGTAAAAATCACTGTGGACTTGCAATGTACCCAAATATGATACTCTAGTTCAAAGAATGGTGTTTGAACCAGACTACTGTTACTGACAAACATATTATTAATGTTCAGCCATCACAAGCTTTTGATTAAAGAGAAAAATCCTGTAGCATTAGAGAAAACTATTTCTCTTTTTCCCCCCTTATGCTACAGTGGAGGAAAACTGTTTTTTATAAAAAAAGATTAATTGCACCTGCACTATATTTTTATTCTCTTTGGAAATCAAGAAAAAAGAACACTGACTTGACTTGATAGTATTTTATCTATAAATGACACTAAAAATACCCCTTAGATCCAGGAGCTAAGTGAACAATACATAATGCTTCATGAGGCATTGCATTGAGAATCCCAGCTATGTTCCAGATGTCTTAAAAAAAAACAAAAACAAAAACAAAAACACAAAACAAACAAAAAAACCCCACAAAAACCTAGCAAAAAACCAAGATTTGGCCCTGCTTGTCTTAACAAGAGGCTTTTGAATGTTCTCAGTAATGGGGCTTATTCTTCCACAGATCGCAGATGTTAGGTGCCAGATTTTCAAAGGTATTTAGAGACCTCAGGAGACAGACAGATACTTCTGAACTTTCAGATGCAGAAAGGCAAATTATGCTTAAGACCTAGGATGATTTGATGCCAGACATCTATCCATCCTGCTCAGACTGGTTTGAAAATCCAGTGAGCCTGCTTAGATCCATAGACACATTTTTATCTAATTTGAGAATCCCAGAATTGTCAACCCTGGCTCAGAGCTCATGAAAATTTGAGTGTTTGCAGAGGTATACATCATTCCACGTGCCCTTGAGTCTGGTGTGTCCTTTCGCCCTGTGACTACCAACTGCAGCTCAAGATTTTGTGTGTTAAGATTGGCATGCCACCCTTTGTCCTCTCGTGTTTTGGGTCCATGATGCTGGATCTAATCTTTGCTACCTCACACCTTCTAGGTTTCCACTTTAAGTTCACTCTGGATATGTCTCCCAGTATATGCCTCAATTTGTGAAATTCACTGTCCTCAGCCAGCAGACAAGTGGAGTTTAGGGCAGGGCATCACTTATGAAGAAAAAATCTATGGGAAGAGGCTTTGCCTTATGCAGACCTGCTGGTGGTAAATGTGTCAATGAGCGTGCTGTGCATGTGTTTGTGTGTCTTGGTGAGGCTGAGGTCCTCCAAGGGCATAAGGCTCTGATGCATGGAAAGATAAAGTGTACGTGTGCTGCAAGTCCTGGGTTCTCCTGAACAAATTTCCACTGTTTTGTCTTGGAAAGTGGCTAGATCACCAGTGATAAGCCAGACCAAGGGCTGAAAATCCCCAGTCTGCTGGGGGCGGACAAGCAGAGATGAAGGTCATGCTCTTGTTCTCCTTGTGCCTGTAATCAGGCAGATAAAAATCAAACTGCATCATACAAGATCAAGATGCCAGTCATGCATGAAGAGACATAATTACAGACCTCTGTACCTGTGCAGGATTTGGTTGTAATTTTATTCTTCAAGGATGATCCTGGAGGAGGACTGGTGTGTCAGAGAAGGAGCAAATGTCACTTTTTCTTGCAGATGCTGGTTGCAGTGATACAATGAAAGAGATTAATATATTCGGTGAAGTTGTTTTTTCCACACGAAATAGAGTGCTTTTTCTTGAGTTACACTTTTTTGGCTGAGTCAAGCATTTCCTGTGAGGACTGGATGTATTCATGCTCAGGCCCTGATCCTGCAATCTGATCTAACTGGGGGAGTTATGTCTTGTGCAAAGATGAAAAGCCCTCACAGGATCTCTGCCTAGGTGAAAAGGTCTGCCAGGGTAGAACTGATTGCAGAACTGGAACCAGCAGCTGTAAACCAAAACTGACCCAGAATAAAATACACAGGTAGAACTGTTCCCTTCTCCTCTCAGTCTTCAGTAGACTTTGAAAACCCAGTGTGGGAAATAATTTTTCAGTTGCTTGTTCCAACAAACTGTTCAAAGTTTTCTACCTTTTCAGGCTAACTTACCGGTTTTTATTACTTTTTTTTCCAGTTTTAACTTGGGCAGTGCTCCCCAAACTGCAGACAAAGCTGCAATTTGAGAAGTTATTTTCCCTCTGCAAAACAGTTTGCAATTTTTCATTTTGTAAGGAGTTGTAGGCAACCCTAAGGTGGCTTGTGGAGAATATGATAAATTTGCAAGGCATACTGTACTTAGAGAAAAAAGATGGAAAAGTTCCTCCACGCTTATTTTCTCCCCCATTTATAATCATTAGGATTTAAATGCCCCATACATCTCTGTCATTTAGATAAGAGGCATTGATTGCTTAACTGCTGCACAGACATTTCATACACCTGGTTTTAGATGACATTTCAGGGGTAGAAAGAGAAGGAAGTACTGTAAAAAATGTTCACAGTTTGCAATGTCAAACTTTATTACATAAAGTCATAAACAACCCCAATTAGTAGAAAGTGTGTTCATAGTCAGGGTTTTAAGCCAGTTCATTAAATGTTTCCTGTAGTTGGGCAAGGCATTGGGATAAATAAACTGACCCTTGATTTATAATAAAATACAGTAAAGTTTTAGAAAAACTTTGCTATTCCTACTGATTGATTTCTTGTCCAGCAAAGCCTGAGGAAGGGGTTAAGTAGAGGTCTTGAGGGACTACTTGACATCTGCTATACTTGTGACTTTTTGATCTTTTTTTTCCTTGCTTTGAGAGCTCCCTTATAGTAAAGGCCATGTGTGCCTGCGTGTGTTTCCCAGAGATGGCTGGGGCTGGGAGGGGCAGAGTGGCCAGGGGAGCAAAGAAAACAGCTCCTTGATGACAGATCAAATGAAGGAAAAAAAAGAGGAGAAAAGGGATTACATGCTCTGTAATCATGATAATAGGAAGGAAAACACTGGGGGTCTCAAGTGTGAAAGCCTTTGTCCAGAGGAATGTACGCATCAAGGATGGCTTGATACTATAAACCAAAACTCCCTGAGCGCCCCGAAGAGTGGCTCTCACCCTCTCCTCCATGTACAAATGGGAAGCCCCTATACCTGTGGTGCATTTCTCCTCCACTACGTGGAGGTCTGGGACCCTGAGTAACCCTGGAGTCCTGGCAGTGGTCTGAGCATCCATTGGGGTGAGCGGCAGGCTTAGGGCAGGTAGTGGGAGGCCGCCTGTCTCCTGGAGAAAGCCACTGAGCTGGCCTTCTGTTCTGACCGTTTTGGAGTACGACATCTAGATTCACTTGTACTTCTTCCTCTTGGCCTGTTTTTTTTTTTTTTTCTCTGCACCTCCTGTGGTGTTTCACCCTTAGGGGAGTGGCAGCTCCCAAAATTTGTAAATGTTTGTGGTTGAAGAGAGCCCACCAAAAATCACTAAGTTTTATTAGTAAAGGCGCAGTTGGCATGGAAATTAGTTAGTCCCTAACCTACTATATAAGCACAAAGCAGTGGACTTTGGATGAAAGGGTAGGCTGAAAAGGACAAGACGAAGGAAAAGACCAATTAAAAAATGAGAGAGCAAGAGGAGAAGAAAGCAAGAGAGTGAGAGAGCAAGAAACTGAAAAAGAAAGAGAGCAAAAGAGAGAAAGAAAGAAAAAGAAGGAGACAAAGAAAAAGGAAAGAAAGAGGGAAGGAAAGAAGAAAAGAAGGAAAGAAGGAAAGAAGGAAATAAAAAGAAAAAAGAAAAAGATACTGTTCTTTCTCACAGTTTATAGCTACCAACCATCCAACCATCCTCAGATGCTTCCACAGCCATCCTGCTATCAGCATTTCAGGCAGACACATTAGCCCCTTGTCTTCTGGGATTCTACACCTCCTTACTCTCCCCACCAGCTTGTGTCTCCAATAGTTAAAAAAAATGTTGTTTACAAAAAGGCCATTCAGGTGCTTGGTGCCTGGATGTCATCACAGGGGCTGTAGCTTGTCCTGGAGGCCTTTGTTTGTGACATGGGCTCTGAGACCTCTGAGGTCCATGAGGGGATTTCAGTGCATGGTACAGTTTCTTCCAGCTGTGGCCTGAAGGTACCATGGAAGCAGTCTTTCCCTGAGGGTCCTGGAGTGCCACTGAAATGGGCTGCTGCTGGGCAGCTGCAGTGTCCGTGGACACACAAGGAAGAAAGGGATGTTTCTTTGCTCACTGAGCCACACACAACTTCTTTGGTCACTTTTTCATCTTATGTACTTCCTTGGGGTAAAAGGAACTCCCTTGTTTCCTCAGTCAAGTTCATTGTTTATTTTGTGAATGGACAATGTGTTTAATTCATCGTTTACCCATCCCTCAAAGAACTTTTCTCCTATTGCTTTCCCTTCCACCTCCTTTAGCTGACTGACCTCCATTCCCCAGCTCTATCTCAGCAATGAGTTTGATCAATCACTAGCCTCTACAATCCCACAAATGTGAATGTTCAAAACTGTACTCAGGTTTTAACACAACAGCATGGCTCCATCTCCAGGTCTGTGACATGAGGATTTACAAAATAAGGAGCAATAAGTTCTCCTTCATGTGAGCAGAAGGGTCAATTTCCTTCTGGTGATCCCACTTTTTCTTTGAAACAGCTATTTCCCAGGAATGGGTGTATCACAGCTCCTTGTAATGTGGAATTTCCCCAGTCCTCCTTGCTGCAGCTGTGACAGATAGTTGTGCAAAAGCTGCTGGCCGATGTGCCGGCATCTGGAAGTTGCACAGTGACAAGCTCAAATGAGAAGTCATCTTGCTTTCATGTGGCACGATTTCTGTAAAGCTGGGGTCTCCAGTGAGAACTTAAACTAATCTCACATAGTTTATGAGTGAAAATCCATTTACAATGAGAATGACCCCCACTGACCAAAAATTTAAACAAATGCCCTCTGTATGCATTTCCTACAGTGGGGATCAAGTTCCATAGGTATGATGTAAGCAGGCCTCAAACAAGCCTCTCACCTACACACAGAACAGAAATCATTTGCAAAGAAAACTGAAATGACAGCCATGTGCATGGAATGTTTTATATGCCACAGCCAGGCTTACAGACTCCAAGGAGGAGGATCTTCTGATCTGTCGACGCAATTGAAAACAGGTGTCCGACATGCTGCACATAAAGAAGTATACAGGCAATCTGGGAGCTCTACGGAGATTCTTTCAACTTTTGAAAATATGGAGACAACTTCCCAGCCCCCAATCCCATCTTTCCCTCCTCCCATAATTCCCATCCTCCCTCTCCTCCCAGAAATGAGCAAACTGCTAGGCCATGATGATGCTGCCGCATTTAGTGGAAGAAAATGTGAAAAAGATTAAGGGGGATCCATCAAAATGTCAGCCTGATGTTGAACTGATGGAAAAAAAAAGCTTTTCTTAATTCAAGTGTCTGTCACAATTCAAGTGTCTGGGTGACCTTGTTTTGCAAGTGAAAGCTTTTGACAGTGACCCAGGCACGCTTCCTATGTCCGACTCCTATTTAGCAAATAAACTAAAAGTACTGCCCATATTTACGGTAAACACCTGATTAGGCTCTACCAGAAAAAAAAATACAGCTGGATAACACAGGACCAGATTAAGTTTCCTTTTTATTTGTTGTCACCAAATGCTCCCAATCTTTTTGAGCTATAAGGCTTGTTAAGTAGATGTTTTAAAATGGTGCAACAGACAACGCAGCTGTATTTAATTTATAGATAATGGATGCAATAATGTAATAACCCAACTAGATATGTTGACTTGTGAGCTAATTTAGGCATAGATGTTACAGCACTTGTGCAGCTGGAAATGTTGCCATCACACAAATCAGTTGCAGATTTATGGAGTCAGGTCCCTGTCTGCACTAGGAAGAGATGAAAGGCCCCAGTCAAATATAAAAACAAGTTCTGAAGAGTTATTGTAAGTTTAAGCAGTATTTGAAAATATTTTTTCAACCACAATGCAAACTGTAATATGAACCTGGAATTGCTTAACTATATGGTGATTTGGCAATTTTATATATAATGGATTCATAAAGTTGAGAACATGGATAAACATAAAAGAGCACAGTCTATTGTTTAGGAGGTGAGACAGAGGTGAGCATTTTCACTTCTATTATTTGCTTTGATACTGAATTATATCAGTAAAGCTGTCTGGTTCTCTGTTTCCCAGTGTAATCTCAGGTAATGAGGTAATGGTGTAATATTGTGGTATAATATATATATATATATATGTATTAATTATAATTTAATGGTTCCTACTGTTTTTGTAGTAGCAAGTTACTATAGTATTACTAAATCCAGGACCTGCTGATATTTGGCCACATAACAGAATAGAAGGTGCAAGAAATCTTCTTTAATCTCTTCATGTCCCTGGCAACTCTTGCCTGCTTTGCCTCTTTGGAAGAGGAGTAAAAATTTTTATGCATTTTCTGACTCTTTCCTGTAATCTCTGGAACAAAGCAAAAACATAGGCAATTTTGAAGTACTGCTATGACAATTCTTATCACTAACAGTGTGCAACATTTAAATGTAGGAGTGTATTCCCAACCACTAACTGGTGAGTCACTTTGAATATGCTTCTTTGTTGGTTACAGTGAACGTGATGCTAGTGATCAGCTTTCTTGAAGATAATTAATGGATGAATCAAAAATTAGTTTAAGAAAAAACAGGAAAATAGGGCTCCTATTCACAAATAGGAATTTATGCCTGAAAGCTGAGTTGTCTGATGCCTTCTGAAGCACAAATGCTGACCAAGGCTTTTAGTCTCTTTGAGATAGTCATGTTATCTTTCACCCTTCTGACTCTCTGAGGACAGATCATGATTGAATAAAGCCTGTAGCCTCTGACTCATTGCTCTCTCCCCACTATTTTACTATCTCTTTAGATAAGATGCATGAAAATATTTTGCACTGTGTCCTCTGCACGTTGACTAAAACTGACAAGCATGGGCAAGGTAGCGGTACTCAGAGGTACAAACAGGCAGACGAACACAGGCACATAAAAGTTCATTTCCTCAGGAAACAGTCTAAAACTGTTTCCTTGACTTCCTTACCAATCCATCTGCCTTCGCTGGCTTTGCTTTCTGTCTCATGCTGCCTCTTTCAATAACCATTGAGAAGGATTATACCGAAAATAATAAAGGGTTAGACAACAGTTTTAAAGATTTTTGAATTATTTTTATGTAAACTCATTATAGAAACTAATTTGGGATCTTTCTGAATCTTATTTACCAGGAAAAAACCCAATTCAGGCTGAGTATTTCCAGATTGGCAAGAAAATGCTAGCCAGACCCTTTTCTTGTGAAAATGGAGACGTTTCTGTGGCTGGTATTTGATTCAGCAATTTCACAGTAATGGGTCTAATGCAATTTATCTATGGTTTTAGAGCATCCAATTTCAGTCACTCCAAAAGAATGCCATCATGAGTTTATTACGCAGTTGGCATAATTTTCTCTGTGAACATGAGCAAAGGAAACTCTTGGCTAGAGAGAAAGTATAGGAAATTAGAATTTGTGTTAAAATCCACAGAATTATACATATATATACAAAAATGTACAGACTTAAACATATATTTGAACTTTGTTTTTTACTATTGACCTGTGTCTGGGTTACTGGAATGATTGCTGATTAAAAATGTATACTTAATTACTGATTGCTGGTAGAATGAGCAAAAACCTTAATCATTAATATACAGTAGAGGTAGGACATCTTGGAGTTAAACACTTCAGAAGTGTAAGTTGCAACATACGATTGGGGAAACCCTGCTTCTTTGACTATAACCAAATGTGATGTTATGAACATCTGCAAAGCACAACTAACAGCAAAACCGCCCCATTCCATCCACAGGACTGCTGTGGAACTGCTTCTTGCATTTCTTTACAGTGTGAAGAAACCAGGCTTTTCCTTGAGTACCCCATCTTATGGACATGAGTGGACATGAGTACAGATTTTTGTTTGTTTATAATCTCCTTTTTCTTAAATCTTGTCCTTCTGTTTAATATAAGCTACACTTTGGCTGGAATTACCTGGCCATTTTTTCTATTTATTGCTGATGTTACGGGAAGGAAAAGCAGCATTTTCTTAAGTCTGGTTGTACTTTACTGAGAATGCTTAGCTGACCAACAAGATGAAGCACAAGAGCAGAGATTTGAAGGAGCACTCCAAAGAGGTTAAAAGGGTGGATAAAACTGTGAGTTATAGATATGCAGCAACTGGCCTTAACCTGAAACTGTGTTAGGATGAGTGGTGTGTGTAGAATCACATCAGTTCCAGAACATGGAGTTCAAATCCATGATGCTTCAAAGCAATGGTTTCTATTTCAATGCAAATTTGACAATGATAGATGTTAATCACACTCCTTAATGAAGAACCAGAGGCATAAAAGTGAGTAGTGTGGCATATGAATCCCATAAAATAGAAAAGAACCACATGCAGTAGTCATACTTGACTTCTCAGGAAACCAATCAGCACCTCTAAAATGTGGCTACATGATAGTATACAATACTTCAAAGTTAGCGTAGTCTGCAGTTAAAACAATAAACCGAATTTTACAGAAATGTCAATTAGAACAGCAGGTGAAACAGGAGAATTAGTTGCTGAACTGAAAGAGTTTTCTTGATAACAGAAGTGTCAAGAAAATAAATTACTAGCTCTGAAAAATCAGATTTTTTTTCATTCACCACTATCAAGAGGAAAAACTGTCTGCTCTAACCCTGATCCTGAAAGGGTTTAATTTACTTGCCCAATTTCAGACATGAGTAGTCTCAGTGACTTCAGACAGAGGGTAGTCCTGCTGAGATCAATGGTGGTATTCACATATATAACGTTAAGTACACGCATGCATCTTTTCAGCACCCAGATCTCAAATGTCTACCAGAGAAATAAGTACACCTGGAAATAAATATCAAAGTGCAAAGAGAATCTTTTTTCCGGACTGAGATGAGTATTCAGGAAATGGACACAATAGCTCATATGTGATACATTTTATCACTTCTGAAAAGTGTAAATGGAATCACTTGTGGAAAGTGCAGGAAGATTACGGGGCAAGATTTAAGGAAATTGCAGTCTACAAGTCTCCCTCTCTCACCAATCACATGTTTCCTGGGATCATCAAAGTTTTTCCAAATGTCTTTGTGAGTTGCATTGTAGGTGAAGTTGAACATTTATAGGCTCAGAAATTTGTCCAAAGTTCTCATTTTATTTCAATACAACCTCATGTTACTGCTGTTGAAAATTCTACTGACAGTCTCATACACATAATTTATGACATTTCCTATCAAGATGTTTGGCTGAATTAGAAACACTTGTGAAGAAGCCCGTCTGCAGCCAGTTAAAGAGCATTTTTGTAGCAGAGGTGAGGGTTGTTGAGGCAACAAAGGAGGACTTACCTTACTTTTATTCCAATGGTTGTTGATCAAGCAATTGCAGTATAAACTGCTTACAGCTGTGGCTTTTGTTACGGTGACAAAGAACATGTTTAAGGATAGACAGAAAGGTATGCTGTATGCTAGTTTACAATGACCTTGCAGTTTACACACCAAACAGCCCAAAGCATATTTCTGCAACTTCCAGATTTCTTGGTGAAGTGGCACTGATTTGTTCTCTCTTGTTTGTCATTTGTCTTACTGAGCTGTGTGTCTCTCTGGATTTTCCAGCTTAACACCATGCTATGCCTCCTAGCTCACATATTTGGTTTTAGGATTATGAAAACTTCTATTTAAATGAATAAAACTAAAATTAGAGATGCCCATAGGTTTGAAGCAATACTGCTTTCCTAGTACAGGGAATGTAGTTGACACCAAATGAAAGCATTTTTATTGCTAAAATTCATCAATCTGAGCCCTTTTGAAAAATCAGACAGCTTATTTATCTGTGCAAACCAGAGATTTAGCTCTCTGTTCTTATACGGTTGCCTTTTAGTTGGGTTCTGTACTGTCCTTCAGAGACACGATAATTTCACAAGAAAATGTTAAGAACTGGCTTCCTTGCAAAGTTGAATTGTTGTTTGCCTTCGAGTTGTCCTGTCTGGGTGCAGAAGCCAGGGCATGAATACTCACCTCTTTGTACCTTCTGTATTACCCAGGTACACAATGGGACACAGGCCAAATTTGTTTCATGCTTAGCTGTCCGCAACATAGCTCTCTGTTGTAAGTCAGTAGTCCACTCTGCCTTCATGGTTAGTAGATAAGCAGCTCCAGAGTTTGCCTGTCTTCAGATGAGATTTACTGCCCTCTTGAGGTATTTATCTTTCTCCTCCAAGAACAGAAGTAGCTTAAAAGACCTTATGCCCTTTTGTAGGAAGTTTGTATCAACAACAGCCAGCTGACATAACTTGTTGCACTAGAGAACACCGGCTGCAATCCTCTGAAAACCTCACCACTTTCTGCACAGGCAGTTTAGAAACTGTAGAAGGAACTGGCTAAATTAGCTGAAATCAGTTTGGATTATCCTGTTATGATGTGGTCATATGGTATTTCTTTATGTCATGGTGCTCAGCTACATGGTAGGATGCTGCAATGAAGTACCCAAGAAATGATTCATGGAATTCTCAGGAATTCCATGTTTCTTCTTACTAGATTCATGTTTCTTCTTACTAGAACACCATTGACAAGCACTGACTCTGAAGACTTCGGGTGCCAAATCTTCTTGAATATGCACCACAATGAGTTGGAATAAATGGGCTCTTGGCCAAAAGAGTTAATTTCATTTACGAATTTCATTTTTCATCTAGCTGGTAAGATTTGCTTCCGTCTGGCTCATACTCCACTGGATTACTAACCTGACAACATTGATTTGAATACCTGCTTACTGGTGGTAGATTTATTCTGTGTTATAATGACAGCAGTTGGGCTGGATGCACTCAGCTCTTTGAAGGCCTGCAAAATTACAGCCAAAAGTCTCAAAAGGGTTTTGAAAATCATGGCCACTGGGATGGTAGTAATCTATCTGAGGGGAAATAATTTGTCATGCCTTTCTGAAGAAGACTCTATTGTCTCTGAGACGTTTTTTGATTTTCTTTTGGTTAGAGAGTTTATTTCAAACTTCATTTCCAGATTAAAAATGTCATACTTTGATCCACAAAACTCTTTATTTCACAGAAGTCATTTAGTTTACCCCATTTAGATTCATATATGTCTGATCTTTGATATCTGGCAAGTTAAAGTGCATGTATATAGGAGAGACACTTGCTGCTTATGTATTTTCTTTTTTCTATGAGCGAAATATATTAAATTGGACAGAAGAGATACATTTTTGGTGAATAAAAATAGGAAAGAAATTGGTTAAAATCCCCTTGTAGGATCCCTAATGAGTACTCCTTAGGAAAAAAAAAAACACCTTCAGAAAACCACAGAGGAAAGATACTATGAGATAAAGATATCATGGGAATCTTACACTAATCAAAATCTTCTGTGACTACCTTATTAAGATACTTGCTTTAAGAGCCAAACATATGGTAGAAGCTTCAAGGAGATAGACCCTTTAGCTCACCACCAAAAGTATATAATGCTCCCAGTTCCTTCAAATATTTTAGAAATGCTTGCTTAGGGTGTTTCATTCACTAGCAAACATGGTGATTTGTGAAGCACAACTAATGTGTCCCTGGGAAGTTCCAGCATGAAATAAGACTAGGTGTGAAAGCCTGTCAGGGTCCAAAGAGATATGATTTAAGAGGAAGTGCTCCCTGAAGATGTGAGGATGAGTGTTACTAACTTAATCCATATGATAATTTCTCCCCCCAAATGTATGTCAGAATATAGGGCAGAAATGCATGAGACAGACATTAGTCATTGTCCACGGTCATATTTTTTCCATGAATTTATCAGCAAGGGTTGCCATGCTGTGTTTAAAACATTTGTAAAACAGATTAGTATGCAAAGATGAAAAGTAAAGGAGCCACCCTTTTTGCAGTGTTTACTTGCAGATGCACACACACTTGGAAAATTTAAAAGAACTGGTTTTCTTGCAAATGCATCTTTGCAGTCATACACAGTAATTGAAATAACTGAAAGCTAGGTGTCTGGGCAGATAAAGAAGGGCAAGAATGTAACTTTTTGCCAGTGATGCTGTCATATGTATAAGTAGATGTATGACATAATTTTCTGGGGTTTCTCTTTTTCTTTTGTAGCATGAGTATTGCCAAAAGCAGAATGCCCTGATTTTTTCAGGTGATCCTAGATTTACTATTATCAGCACAAAATTATAATATATATAGCACTTATAATTTAATCTAAAATCAAACTGTACAGAATACCTCTGTACAAACACAGAAAAAAAAATACAATCTCCCTTCAACATGTAATCTTGGGAGAGAGCTAGACCTGGGGAGAGCTGTGGATTCATCTAGTTAATCCCTCTAAACTGTAAAGCCCAATTTTGGTAGTGAAAGGCATATGGTATATTAGTTCATGGCACAATTGAAAGAATATATCCTGGTTTTGGGACATAGTATGAGATGTGCTGGGGAAGTGTTTGCATTGTAAGTTTGACACTACACCTTGGACAAAAGTACCTGAAAAAGGGACAGAGGAGTGCAGGGGGGAGTCTTAACTCTGCTGCTTAAGTCCTTACCTGCTCCTTGCCACACTTGGTCTGTCTGACAGTAAAAGAGGTGACTTTTGAGCAAGTCTGACATAGCTCTGTCAAAGGTAGTTATGGTTGGAGCAGGTGGACCAGGAACATCACTGCACTGACCCAGTGCCCGTGGGACACATGAGGTGATGCTACTGTGCACATAAAGGAGAAGTGCTTCTGTCAGCTGCTACTCTAGCTAATGCGGCTTACCCAAGGCAAAGGCACTAATCAGTTCCTTCTAAGAAACACAGGTAGGCACTGGGACATCTTCGTGCAGAGTGTCAAATTACTTGTTTCTGTGTTCTAGTTAATATAAGGAGCTTGAATCTCAAAGAAAGCCTCTAAGTCACAAACACATTGGACAAATTGACCCCGGCTACATTTTTTTAGAGTTAAAGCAAATTGGTATTACAGTAGATGAACTCCCTTAAAGTACAAGCCAAGAATTTCAAAGTAAATCTAACATATTTCTGCCACTATTCTTTCTCTTACAACCTGAAAAAATGTAATTCACTGCAATCTTCTTAAAAATATCGAAATAGAATTCAAGTTCTTACTTCATGTCCGAACTTAAACCTTGCTGCTCTCTCCCTGCCTGAAATTGGATATAATTGTAATCCAAAGAAGGTCTGTAAAGGCCTTTATGTGGTTAATAGAAGAGGGAGTAGCACCTTTGCAGTGCTGTTTCCATTTTTCCTCTGTATTCTGTTTTCTTTGATATTGTAATTTTATTTGTTTTAAAATAAAGAACTACTGAAATAAACTGTGCAGCACTCTATCAGCAATTTGCAGCCTCGCAAAACTCAATGCAAAGGACAACGGCTGTATAGAATCATCTATATTTAAGAATATGCCATGCTGACTATATGTTTTTGCTGTTTTTACTGTGAAACAACAACAGACAAAACATCTGCTTTCTCATCCACTGATTCTTCCAAGTTCTTATATAGCTGAAATAATTTCACCAAAATGGTGCATTGAGCTGCTATGTTGCACCAAGCTGTAACTGTGCCACATCTTATGATTTTGTGATTCAATCTGAGTACACAGATTGTGTATTGGTAGTGGGGGGAAAGATGTCATATTTTTATTGGGAGAAAAAAAACCACTTCAAGACTTAGACGACTATTCACAGTATATTGGGAAGACTGAATGAATGGTACATGTGGTCAGGTTGCTTTGATATTTGATGTCCCATGAAAGTCACACATCTTGAAATTTTCTTCTGAATTGAAGATCTGTAACAGTAAATAAACTTGCTTCTCTCAGGGAATCACAGGTTGATTAGGTTCAAGTGTGATATGGAAAACATGCTAAATAATGTGTAGTGGCTTGACCCTGGCCAGGGTGCCAGGCACCCAACAAAGCCCCTCACTCACTCCTCTCTGTAGATTGACAGGGAAGAGAAAATTTAACAAACATTTCCATTTAATAATGCATTGAGATAAGGACAGGGAGATATCCCTCCTCAAATACCACCATGGGCAAAACAGGCTCTAATTAGAGATATTAATTGAATTTATTACTAGCAAAATGAGAAAACACCTTTTCCACACCCCTCCCTCCTTCCCAGCTCTACCTCCTCCCCCAGTGGCACAGGGAGACAGGGAATGGGGGTTCATGACCCGTGGCTTCTCCCACTGCTCAGGGAGAGGAGTCCTCCCCCTCCTGTACTGTGGGCTCCTCCCCCGTGGGAGACAGATCTCCATGAACTTCTCCATGGGGTCCATCCCACAGGCAACAGTCCTCCCCAAACTGGTGCAGTGTGGTCACTCTTCCACGGGTGCAGTCCTCCAAGGACAGGCTGCTCCAGCCTTGGAGCAGGGCCCCTCTCTCCATGGGTCTCCCACGGGGTCACAGCCTCCTCCAGGCATCCACCTGCTCCAGCATGGGCTCCTCCATGGGCTGCAGGTGGATCTCTGCATTCCCCAGGGACCCCCATGGGCTGCAGGGGCAGGGCTGTCTCACCATGGGCTGCAGGGGAATCTCGGCACTTGGAACATCTGCCCCTCCTTCTTCACTGACCTCGGTGTCCACAGGGTTGTTCTTCTCACATGTTCTCACTCTGCTCTTCTCTGGCCACAGTCACAACTGCACAATAAATTTTGGTTTGATTTCTTCTTAAATCTGTTATCACAGAGGCATTACCACCATTCCTAACCGACCCAGCCCTGGCCAGCAGCATGTCTGTCTTTGGAGTCACCACGGATTGACTGTGTTGGATATGGAGGAAGCTTCCAGCAGCTTTTTATAGCATCCACCCTGTAGCCCCTGCCCCATGCAAAAAACCAGGTTTTGCAAGCCCAATACTTAATGGAAAACACTTTATAAAATCTGTAATGAGCTGCTCCTGAAATGGGACTATAATGGCCATGATATTTTGGAGATGTTAAATACAGGAGAAACATTTCATAGGGATTTAAAAAGAAGATTTTCCCCTGCGGGTCATACTCAAACTGATACTTCTGTGAATTACTAAAAATCACTGCATAGGTGAAGGTGTTTGCCACGGAATTTGCTAACTCCGCTTTCTTCTGCTTTTGAAAGTACTTCAATTCCTTAGCTTTGCTATGAATTTTGAGAATTAACTCTACAGCATATTTGTGTTCTGGCTTTAAAATGACTTGGCTTTGTTTGCTCCAAGCCTGGTTGCTTGTCCCTGTGCTATGCAAAAAGAAAAAAAAATAAAGACAAGGAAAAAAAAAGTTTCCCAATTATTTCTTCAAACTATTCCTGATATTTACTATCAGACCTGGGCCATCTCCTCCCTTGAGCATTCCCTGCTTTTCACCAAGGAGTCCAAGTGTATTTAGTTTTTCTTCATATGGAAGCTGTCCCATGTCTTTGATCACACATGCTGCTGTTTTCAGGTTGTATATCTTGAGGCACAAATGGCCATTTAAACAAAAGGGCATCATCTGTGACGGGCTTTGCCCCTCTCTGGCAGCAGGTGCAAGACACAACAAACTGCTAATATGTTCCGCCTTGACTCTGACAGAGCACTGATGGCTTTCTATTTCCTTCAGCATCTACATACCGGACCAAATGAACAGTGTTTCTTGTGTGTGGTTAGTGTTTAAGGCCTCATTGTGTACACGGCCTTGAAAGATATATTTTTGTAGGTAAGCACCTCATAAAATATTTTTCTGAAGACATTTATCAAGAGAGACTTTGAGAAACTGTAAGGGACTGGGAAGGAGAAGGTGGGGGAAGCACAACATGTGCTTTTTCAGCTGCCACAAGGTCCTGCAGCAGCAACCTTCATGTGAGAGGCGACACTTTGCACATTACAACAGGGAATCAAAAGATTTATACTCAACACTCCATATATATGACTCTCCATGGCATAATTTTGAAAGGGTGATTATTGGTTTGACATGAGGGAATTTTTTACATCAAATGCTGAAAGTTCTCTATGTACATAGCCATAATCACCTGATGCTGCTTTTTCTTACTGCATAGCTTTTAATAATAAATAATCATAATAATGATACTTAAGTTCTCCATAATTATCCCATTTGTTTTCCAAGAACACCCAGGGCTGTTATTTATCACTTGATATGAATGCTCTCTGCTCCTCTCAGTCTGCTTACACATGCATATAAAAGAAGTGCAGACATATGGGAAGTGCCTTACTTAATTTGATGGCAGCTCTGTTCATTATTATCTCCCTGAGCTGTGGTAATTGTAGTTCAGTTGTTGAGAAATTATAAAAGCAGAAGCCGTAAGTCCCCTGCTAGGTTTCTCTGTGGGATCTCCCATTTTCCACCCCCAAAGGTACATGTTCAAAAGCAATGTACTGACTGTGGAAAAGATGTCAGGCAACACCTCTTAAGTTCTTGTATAAGTCAAGGGTTGAAGCATTCACTGAGCTCAGACAGGACCACTTAGTAAATATGTTCTCTATTCTTGAGTTTACACAGCAGCTTGGGCTAATGAGGGTCTTACCCTCAAGCACGTGCAAGGTGGGAGGATGGGGAGAAGGACACAAAAACTAGACAAGAACTTACCACAGTTAAAGAGAAAGGCCTGATTGTGGGAGATATTACAGCAAAATACCTGTGAAGTGTAATCTTTGTTCATATCTGGTTTCTGAAGAAAAATTGCCTTTTTCTGCTAATTGGAGGTATAGCGAACAGAATAATTTCTCCTCTTGGCCTCCTCTCCCCATATTATAAATCTTACAGATGAACAAGGTGATTTGGGATAAAAACAAAACTGGGCTCAACTACAGTTATTTTGTGAACTACTAGTTTCAGTAGGGTATTTCTATCTAAAATTTGAACTTTCTTCTTTCTTTTTTTTACTGTCATCTTATTGTTCAAACTGTTCAAAAGGAAAGAAGTCAGCAGTTCTGAAATACCACCTGAAAAATCAAGTGCAGAAGTACATGTAAGCAAGGATTTAGGTTTTCCAGAAACTGACAATAGATAAAAGCCCGTCCAGCTTCCTGCAGCTGCTTCTGTAAAAGACTTGGCTGGTAAAGGCAAGACTTTGAGAACAAATGACATTTGCCCCAGCTGTGACCAGAATTTCCCTGAGTGAAGTTCAGGTCTTGCAAGACTCCTGCTGCTGTTGCTGTCAGGCCCTCCCCCATCCATGCAGCCTGCAGTAAGCATTATTTCACAGTCTCAGCAAGCAGAAAGCAGTAGGAAGTCTTTTGAATTGCTTTCTCCCAATGTCATTTTATTCTAGTTCTTACAGTCTTTTGGCCTTGCCTTGACCCAGCCCAGCTAGTTGGAAAAGACCAACCTCACCTGACAGCAGCTGTCAAAGAATTTTCCTTCTCCCTGCTTTCTTCATCAAAATTAATTTAGATTGTAAATCACTGCCTTCTCTTGTTAAAAACCCCAGAGACAGCTTTTTTTAGTAGCTCACTGGGACAAGGACAAAGTACAAGGGACTTATGACCTCTTACTAGGGATTTCCTCAGGTCAACAATCAGTATTAGTAAAAGAGATAATGATAACATCAAATCTGAAATGTTTTTACTGAATACCAGATACAAATACAATTAAGTTCAAGCTTTAACTTCCTACCACATTTTCCTTCTACGTACCTTTCTGTTCGTGTATACTCTTTCATTATATATACATATCTATCTCCCTTCTTTTGTTCTTTTTTTCTCTTGCATCCCTATTTTTCCCCCGTATCTTCCGAAGTTCACTCTATACCTGTGCCTTTCTTGTAAAGTTACTCTGCTGCTGTCTTTCACAATCCTGTTTTCCTTTTATCCTCCATTTGATGGTTCCCTCCATTAGCATATTTTGCTCAGTTGCGAGTGGAAGCCGTATGACACTCGGCTGAGGTCACTCGGCTTGCTCATCCTGGAGGAGACTGAGGAGAGACCTCATTGCAGTTACAACTGCCTTGCCAGGGGAAGAGCAGGGCCATATACAGATCTCCTCTCTGGTGAGTGACAAGACCTGAGGGAATGCATTTGGAGGGTTCAAGCTGGATATGGGCGAAAGGTTCTCCATCCAAAGGGTGGCTGGGCACAGGAACAGGCTCTCCTGTGAAGTGGTCACAGCACCATCCTGACAGAGTTGAAGAAGCATTTGAACAAGACCCTTGGGCATCTGTTGTGTTTCTTGGGGTGTCTGCACAAGACACAAGGACTTGATGATCCTTTTACATCCTTTCCTACTGGGGATATTCTATGACTCGCTTCTTTGCAGGTACATTCTGTGCGTTCAGAGAGGAGAAGTTTTCTGGTGCAGCTATTTTTAATTTCTCTGCAAAACCAACTCAGTGGTGTTGGCACCAATCTATGATTTGGTTGCAGTGTGTTTCTTCTGCATTCTGTGAAATTTGGGGAGAGAGCTAATAAGTCAACCACTAGTGAAAATCCTAGCTCAGACCATAGAAGTCCTGTGGTCCTCCAGGTTTTGGTAATTATCCCGTGATCCCACAGGTAGGAATGACCCTCTGGATATAGGCAAGGAGCATTCTTTGCATAAATCATTATACTCTTGCCTGCCCAGCTAGCGAGTGAGTTATGAGCAGTGTTGGCCAGAGCAAGTGCTTTTCAGGACAAGATGCTGAACGCAGAAGTCTCAGCAGATCGTTTTGGGTATATGCTGACATAGCAGAGTTCAGATGATCCAGGAGTCAGCACTGTATGAGCCTCTTTAAACAAAAGCTGTAACCCAACAGCACATGCTTGGAAACGAATTTAAACCGAAGTGTTGAGCCTTGCTGTGCTCCCCTGCTGACTCAGTTATGTAGCAGCTTGCAGGTAACAGAGAAACTGTTTCTCTTTTCCAGCTGGATCAGAGGTAACCAGGCTCAGAAACGACAATGAATCTCTCCAGCCATGCGCTCATGTTCCTCCGGACTACTGAGTTGGTTGAGTATTTTGTTCCTTTAAAGAACAAAGCAGCTGAAACAGAAACTTTTTACTGACACCAAACCATCTTAAGTCTCAGACAGCATCATTTTGTCCTCAAGATCACAATAATGAGAACATTCCTAAAACCATTGCCTCATTCGCACAACATCCACTCTTGTACAGTTATGAAAATGTATCATGATATGTGAAAAAAACACAAACTTTTAAAAAAAGGCTGCTTTTTTTTTTTTTTTTTCCTTTAAGCTCTGGGAAATTCAAAAAGGTTATGAAGCAGAACCTTCTGTGGATTCATGTGCCTCTGTATGAAATCTCATCTGCATTTCACTTTACTAAGTTAATGCTGTTGCTTTTGATGCCATCACCAATTGTACAGACATTGTTTTCTAAGACTACTTTCCAAGAAGAAGTTATAACAGAAAAGACCATTCAGTTTCTACCCATCTCATAACAATGTTGAGATCAGGTGAAAAGGAAATAATCTATACAAGATTTTCCTCTCCCAGATGGACCATTTTCAGTTACTCCACACTGACGGCAGTCTTTTCAACGATCATGAAAATAACTGTTTGCAATGAAAAACTATCTGGTTTGGCCTGTTTGACAGAGGTGAGGTGTATCCAGCTTCTGAGGTCTTACCTGTGATACCCTGAGAGTTGAAGGGTATCCCTGGACTGAAAATTCACAAATTTGCTGATATAACTGTCTGCAGAGGGGTGTAAGCTGCTGTGACTTTCATGCCCAGCCATACTGATTTTAGTTATACAGAGACATGCCAGCAAGTAAAGAACAGACGGTGGGCCAAAATTATAATTGCTTGTTTAATAGAGGTTTCACATTGAAAGTAGTGTGAGAACACTTCTTGAGTAGCCCTAGGCACAGCCAATTGGTGTCCCACACTTCTGCTCCAGCAGAATACGCCATGAACACTCCTTATCCTTGACTATCTGCAACTAAAATCGCCAAGAACAAGTGGCAAAGATGTGTTTAAATCTTGGCTGGTAAAGAAAAGGGGTAGGGAATTCCCAATGGTTTGCTGTATTTTCTGAAATGACATGTATTCTCTCATAGCAATATTCAGATCATATTTAAAAATCGAAGTTTTTCTATTGTCGGTGAAAGACCCCTTGAACCTCGTATGATCTGCTCCTAGACTGGGATCTACCACACAAGAACTCCTATGCTTTAACTAGATTGTGCTGCAAGAGCAGGGCTTTACTTGAAGGCATTTAAATGCATTTTTTCTCCTGTTAAACATAGCTCTGCATGTAACAAAGTAGTTCCATTGATACTATTTATATTCTGGCTTCTTTCTATACAAATAGTACCTCCAGTAAAACTTTTCCTTTTGCAAATTAAAATCTTAGACTAATGTGTATTATAATCTGATTTTTTTTTCTCTCCATGAAGTTTTATATTTTTTCATTAGAAACCCCAAACATTTTGGCGTCTAAGTATATTTCTTTTGCAAAGCTTTAAAGCAGCAGTTTTGCTTGCTGCCAGCATGACACAATGCAAGAACACATTGTTCCTTACAAAAAAGAGAGGAAATTTGAAAAAGTGTGAGAAGGAAAGAGAGAGGCCAGGACCTCTTCTTTCTGGTCAAACCATCCCTGGACTCCTTCTGAGCCCTGTAGGGCGCTGGCAGGAAGGAATTTGTAGCCACAGGGACATGTTATCCAGAACCAAGGGTTGAACCTAATTGTAAGCAGATTTTGCCCGCCTTCTTTTCAATGAATGATGGCCCGCTGGCATGTGACTTGGCTTGGCAATTTCCCTACAGTGTCCAGGCTGCCATAAGGAGATACGTAATGTCTAGAGTGATAGGAAACTCTTTAGTGCAGATGATACAGAGCTGCCTCATAAAATGACTCACTGTGAATCCTTACAGAAATCTCAGCTATAAAAATGATAATGGAAAAAGCACAAGAAAATACAAAATGTCTTAAGAACAAATTAAGACATCTCATGTCTTCCATTTAATGTACAAAATAGACACATTCTACAACCAAACCAACAGCTTCTTCCCTTTGTTTTTGACTGGCCAGGCAAAATCTATAGGAAAAAGTACTGGAACTGTGGAAGTAGAAAGAGCTCTTGCAACAGGTAAAATGACAGCTGGCAAAGTTCTGACCATTCCTCAGGGAAGAGAACTGACTTCTTGGGAAATGCTTTGTGCCTGTAAGTTCTCTTTCCCCTTTTCACTCCTCTAGTCCTTCCAATAGTGGGAGGAAACACCTGATTAGCAAAAGCCTTTACCTGCATTTTTTTCCCAAAAGAATCATTGGATGTTAGTTCAGAAATAGAGTGAACTTTTGTGGATGGTATTTTTCTTGTAATCCCTGAAATGATTACAAATTATCACATATTTTAGAACACTGTGCTGTTTAAGTCACATTTTCAATTCTTTCATTCTTTACTTTGAATTCTCACATATTTTCACTTGTTTTTCAGTATAAGTTGTTGAGCATTTTTCAGTGTTTATCCTTCATTTAAAGCAATCTCTCTGAGCATTTCAGAATTGTCTGTGACTTTTATTCAATTTACTTGAATAGTAAGGACAAGCAGTAACACAAGACCAGAAGTAACGCAAGAATCAGAGAAGAGGGGAGCATTGAATATACTTCTACCCTTTCTCCTCTTTCCACCAAGGGAGATGATATCAGAACACTAAGTAAAAACACACGAGTCATTTTGAAAGAGAAAGTAGTATCTGCTTGCAGGTTGCACGTGTTATTGTGATGGTGATAGAGGGCACCCTGTATTCTTACTCTATGGTTGCTATGTCAGCATTTTAATGGGGTTTAGCAGCAAATCCTCTAATTTCTCACTTAGCTTAGATTCGTAGAGCTGTTCCTATGAGAATAGAACAAGATTTTCTGTGAGAAATGAAACCTAAAGTTCAGGTCCATGAACTCGTCAAACTCTCTCCTATCTCTTGCAGGGGAAGCAGGGTCAGAATAAGAGTCTGGTCCTCTGAGCAGCTGTAAACTATACAAGTATTTAGGATACTTGGTACAAGGAATCACAACAGATGTATTAAAAAACCAGGATTGCTTTGGCCTGTATAGAGAATGAGTGGAAGGGTTTTGACACAAATTGTCCTGTTAACTCACATCCACCCTAGCTGCACTCCTTCCCGTGCTCAGCTTTACCTCCCTTGCCCTCTCTCGATTGTCTCTCTGGAAGAGCATGTAACACCACAGAGGTATAACATAACTGTCTTTTAAGGACCACTGAACAACACTCCTTTCCCCCTCAGCTAATCCACAGTGCAAACATTGTAGATGTCAGCCCCGAGACAAAATGTGCTCTCCTCAGAACAAAGAATCAGTCTCAAGATGACCTTCACCATCTGTGCTGTCTGTGACTTTCTAACTGTGTCCACATCTTCCTAAACTAACCAGATGTCCCCAGACCCTTCACACTGGAGTTCTGATACCAGAGCATCTGTGAAGAGCCTCTGTAGAGCTGCTTCTGGCTGGCCAGTGGGTAAGAAGTTGCTCACACTCCATGCAGACAGATGGAAATGGAAGAGAAGAACCAGTACCTGTGACATTTTTTGACTGACGGTGTCACTGTGCTATCTGCTTGCCATCTGATTCATGAACTGAATTTGTGTCAGCCCAAGTGTCCTTTTTTGCCATAAAGTCCTATCGGGATAAGACTGTAAAAATGCTGTGATCTAAGCAAAGAAATAATGACCTTTTTTTGCTCTGTGACAGATAGCTCATATAGTAACAGATTTCAGATTGAGCCCTACCTGTCTCCAATGAAGCAAATGAGACAAGGGAGAGGGAACCCAAAAACAGTAATCTGTGAGGAAGCAGGGTAATGTATGCAAAGGCGTCGGCTGTAATAACAGGAATTTGAACAAAGTTATCTCTCAGTGGTCGTATGATCTTCATTTTTTGAACACTCTGGAGAAATACTTGTCTGATACATCAGAATTCAGCTTCATGTTTACTTTCAAAGTTGTGATCTCTGCTGGCTAGTGTTATTGACCTAATAGAGCAGAACAGTTGCAGAACAGCACAAGGGGACAACAAAGAGTTTGTATTTTGAAGATGCAGATTTTTTTTTGACAACACAGCACTGATTGTTAAGCACACCTTCAACTTACCATCTAATATTTCCCCCTGCAGTTCAGTTGAGATTCCCACACATTTCAGTCTGAGTCCCTCTGTAGTCATTAAGATCCTTATCTATCCATACAAGATGCCATTTATTCATAAAAAGGAAATTAATTCTGTGTTTCTATTTGATATACAGTACATCTGCTACTCTGCATTTGCACCAAACTGCAGAACACTTTATATGCAGGCTGTAAAAAGGTTGACTCTGAGAGGTTATGGGGAGAATAGTCAGAAACAACCCAGAGTCTTTCTCTGCCATGATATAAAATAAACTATTTTCTGTCTGCATAAACAATTTCATTTCAGAACCAAGCCCCAGGAATGTGGACCTATGATGAAAATATATAATTCAATTTGAAGTGGAATATTTGGTGATAAAAGGACTCCCAGGAATAATATTTAAAGAAGGATTACATTCTTCCATGCTTCAGTTACTTGTTTTCTTCTTGCAAAGCAGACAAACACACTTGGACTTTAACTCACTACATCAGAAACTGAGTTTTCCATATTTCTTTATATGAACAGAAGTACTCACACAATTTAAGAAGCCATACAACTGTCTATAACTTTATTTCAGATTTGTTAAACTACAAGATCACTACATTTCAATGTGAAAAAAAAATTACAGAATAAGTGAGAAAATATATTTTTTGTTATTTTACAAAAAGTTACATACAAAAAGTTACTTTTTTGTATATATGGCTTTATATGAAATTAGAATATCTTGGCAATAGAAGGTTTACAATTAAATTATATAATAGACTATTCATACTGTCTTGTAAACATTTGTTTTTGAATGCTCTGCATGAGCAATGAATACCCTGTGTTCCATGTTTCTGACACTACTTAAAAGTGGTCATAACAGGCCTCAGTGGAAGAAAAGCTCTCTTATTTTCCCTCTTCAGCCAGCTAATGAATACATCCACAAAAGAAGCTAATTTTTGGTTTTTTCTGCAGAAATGGCTCATAAAGCTGCATTTTGCTGGGTGGACAAAAATCACTGAACAAATTACAGTGAATTTCCTGCATTACAATCCTTCATACCATCTAAGGAAATCATGGCGAGTAACAGTGCAGATCTGTGCTCTTTCATGTGCTTCATTTCAAGTCCAGACTTTGTCTCAGTTGACATGGATGTAAGCTGAAAAGTTTGGATTCAGGTTTTTTAATGAGCATTTTGAAAGTTCAGGAGTGTGTATAAATAAGTTGTTGGTTTTTTTCCCCAGACTGTAACATGGGAAGGCTCCCACTGCGAGCTTTGGATCAAATCTGGAGTTTTGGTTTAGTTCTATTTTTGTTTCTAATGTACTGAGTTCACAGCGTTCACAGGCTGCCATAAACCACCTCTGTTAAACATGCACATTGTTAAAACATGCAGAAGACTTGGCTCAAATTGTGCATCACCGAATGGAAGCCAGCAAAACTGTGGGCTGGAAAAAACCCCTAGCTGCAGTATATGACCCAGTGAACACCTGGACTTGCTGGAATTGACAATATAAATGGTATATTCAGAGTAACCCTGTCTAAGAATTGCTTAAACACTCAAGAACCCAGCTCAGGTAAGAACCTCTGAAATGCTTCTGGTGCTCCAGGAGGGACTGCCTTAGGCACCACTCAGCTTTTGAAAGAATTGATATTTCTGGCATGTTGTTTAGGAAGCAACAGTACTTTAATAACCGAAAACAAGGCTTGCTCTTGAGCTGTCAATAAAATGTCAGTTTTTCCAGCTGCATTGAGTGCTCCATTCACTGGCACTATGACTGGAGTCAGGACTTGTTGCTTGCCCCAGCTGCTCCCTGCCACTATGGAACAAATGTGTTTTCTGATCACTCACGTATAGTTTTGAATGCCTTGGCTCCCAACAGACCTCACCATGCAAGCCCCATTTTGCAAGCCATTTATTGTCTGTAACTCCTTCATTCCACTACCCTCCCTTTGCACATGAAGGAGTGAGGGCAGGGAATGATAAATGTGGCAGCAAAGATTTTGGTGGAAATTTGTGGCCTGACGGGAAGTCTCCTTACACAGGTGACATTGTTCCACTTTGGAAGCTGGGATGCCTCTAATGATGACAGTCTAAACTGGTGTTATGCCTCACATAGGCCATTACTAACTTAGTTTTATTCCTTGGGAGAATCTATGCTGTATACCATATCAGTAAGGTCTTGTTTTGTAAAGATGGGCTACCCTTTATGCACCACACTAAAAAGAGCTTTTTGTGCCAGCTATGGGAGGTTGGCTTAGGAGAGAATGTATTGAGAAGAGTCATAAGTAAAGTATATTTTTTCCCCTGCCATGCTGTAAGATCAACTAGTTTTTGTATGTATAAACAATTACATTTTAGAACCAGGAAGCGGGAATGTAGATCTATGATGAAAATATGTAATTCAATTTAAAGCTGAACATTTGGTGATAAAAGTAATCCCAGGAATAATATTTAAAAATGGATTACATTCTTCTATACCTGAGTTACCTTCTTCCTCTGGCATAATAGAGTCTCCCAAACATCTCAGCTAATACCCAAACATCTCAGTTAATGCTTGATGAAGTTTCTAAAATGGCTACCCCAATATTGTCTGTATATAAAATAACTGCAAATCTTAAGATTAGTAGCCTCCTGTGTCATGCAGGATCCAGAAGACTGTGGGCTTTGACAGTGTGGTAGCTCTAAACTAATTTGGGAGACAACTGCTGACAACTGTGAAGTCTATTTCATCTGAATAGAAATGCTTGGAAATATCTTTGATTTCCTTTGTGGAAATAAGTAAAGAATCCCATCTATCCCACAAATACTTTGAAACCACTAAGATTCATGTGAACAACAGTTGGAGATGATTATATCTGAGCTGTGCATGGTTAAGGGGGCTTCTGAGAGCCTGTGCTTTGGGCAGGTCATTGGGTGGGAGGGATGCCAATGGCTCTGCATTTGCCCTCACCAGAGGTCAGTGACCCTCTGGGGTGATGGTGAACATAGAAAAGGGACCTGGGTTGTGTGCTTTTGTGCTCTTGGTTTTAGCCCACAGTCACCAGCATGCCGGTGAGAGGAAGGTGACTCAGAGCTTTGCTAGCCCTGGTAAACTAGAACAGCCCTCAGGTCTTTGAGTCTCTGCAGACTAGCTGGCAGCCCCGTGCTTTCAGCATGGTGGGAGTCTGGGCAAGGCTTGCACCCTCACCCCTCCTGAACTGCAGCAAGGGCATCCTGGCAGAAGCTGTGAAGCTGGGAAAACTTGCTAAGCAAAATCCCTCCATGGAGATGCCTTAGCCATGGTTATAAATCTACCAAGGACTTATGGAAAAGTCATTCTGATCTGTGTTGAACAGGCTCTTCTGCCTGTTCATGATGATGGTTGAGGAAAGTCATTCTAAGACTTTGACATGCTCATCTTTGGTGAAAGGGACATTTTTGCAATACTACCAGAATGATAAACTGAGACTTGTCTGATATTTAGAGCTTTCTGGCATGGAGTCTTTTTGATATAAAATATACTTACCCCAAAACTCGGCTGGACCTCTGAGATTTTGAAGTTGTAACCATAGCAAACATAAGTTAAAGAGGGTGAAAATGTTCTGTCAGTGTCATTTCAGCTCTAAATGGTGCAATCTATTTCTCTTAGATACACAGTGTTTTTGGTCTCACAACAGATCTGGTAATATCAAAGAATTCCAGTGAGTTATTTCAGTTATAAAAGAAAATGAAGTTTGATACATGACTACTCAAAGGACTTTCCAAAAGACCATGGCAGAATGACCTTCAGGGAAAGTCAGATCCAATAAAAACACTCAACCCAGCTGCGATATCAACCCCTTTTCCTGGGATCCCAAGGTACTGCAAAAACCTTCAGTAGTAGGTGGTATTTGCTTTTCAGCCCAGCTTGAATTATTTCTATATTATGTTTTATGGGATCTATATGTGGCTATTTTATGGCTCTTTAATGTTTATGATGTATTTATCTTCATTCCTACATTTACCCTGCAGCTCTACTGAAGTGGGACTATCTAAAGATTGTGGAGCTATTTGTTATTGTACCTTTAATTTACAGCCCCTCCATATGTTACATTAGAAGAATTTAGCAATGTGACTGACATTAATTAACTCTCACTATGTCCATCTGAATTCACAGTGTTATATAAAATGCAATTGAAGCAGAAGTAAACTGGGTCCAGGAGCAGCCTAGACCACGAAACATGTTTACGAGAGGGCCTGGGAAGCAACCTGCCTATGGTAGATCCGTGTTTCCAACATCAAGCTATAAATTATGCCACTGAGTAGATCAAAAGCCTTGCTCCATTGCTTAAGCAATTGCCTCTCAGACTTAGAGGTGTAATAGTAAAACCCAGCCACTTTTTGGTGAGGAGTGTTGGCTGGCAGCAGAGTGAGATGGAGTTTGGTTTGGTCTCAGAACCAGGTCCAGCCTAAGTGAGAATGCAGTGTTTGGTACATATGGGAGCTCTAGCATTCCCTCTGCTGCTGCCCTGTCTCAGCATGGGTTTGGCATCCATACTTATGAGAAGATATCCATGCCATGAATGCTCTCTTGGAGAGCCCCCCAGGCCTGAGTCCTTTCCATGCTTGTCATTTACTGTCTTTCTTTCTGTTCACTAGCTCTCACCCTCCCCTGAGAGTCCTGTTGCTGTCTAATTTCAGTTCAAATTTTTTTGTCACTGAATCAGATACCAACAACAATTTGCTCCTTTCCTTCTGTCCTACTAATTCTCCATCTCCTTCTAAAAGAAATAACTCATAGTAAGACTACAGAATCACAGGGGAAACCAGATGGGAAGGGATCTCATGAGGTCGCCTAGTTCAACCCCAGCTTACAGTCTTAAGGCTTTTATGTCAAATTAATAATGCCAAACCATAGCCCAGTTTACACATGTGAAATGACAGAGTACTAAAGAGCGCTGAAGTAACAATGGTAACCGTACATGACCTCAGCTTGCTCCCACAGTGTGCTGGTTTGGGCTGAGTTAGAGTTAATTTTCCTTACAGTAGCTGCTAGGGGGCTGTGTTTTGGATTTGTGCTGAACTCAGGGTTGATAATACAGAGATGTTTTTGTTATTGCTGAGCAGGACTTGCACAGAGCCAAGGACTATTTCACTTTTGGTTCTGTCAACTGGTGAGGGAACTGGGGGTGCTTGGGAGTTTGGGAGGAGACAGAATCTGGACAGGTGTCCCAAACTGACCAAAGGGATATTCCAGACCATGTGGCACCATGCTCAGTGTATAAAGTAGAAAAGGGAAAGGGGGATTTGTGGTTATGTCATTTGTCTTCCCAAGTCACTGTTAAGTGATGGTGCCTGGCTCTCCTGGAGATGGCTCAACACCTGCCAGCACATGGGAAGCACTGAATTTATTCCTTGTTTTGCTTTGCTTGTGTGCATAACCTTTACTTTCCCTATTAAACTGTTTTTATCTCAGCCCATGAGATTTGCGGCTTTCATGTGTCTGATTCTCTCCCCAGTCCTGCTAGTGGGGTATTCAGTGAATGGTTGTATACTACTTGGTTGCTAGCTGGGTTTAAACCACAACACACAGTAAAACTATTTTCTTAAATGCACATTTAATTGACGGATTGATGATTCATAGTTTTGGATTTTTTTGCTAGTGTTTGGAAATAAGTTTGTTCAGAATCTATGTCATTGTGTGAATTTCTGTACTGACAAATTTTCAGCCTTTATGACTCTCCCTTTATATCTCCCAAGCTCATAAAAGACTTGCTTTCTTCCATAGTAGCCATGTGGACACTATACCTGATTACAGCAGGGGGACTTGCTGGCCTTCAGCCAATAGAAATTAGCAAAATTGGCAAAGGCCTTGAATGCCATGTGAAGCTTGAACCTGACATATTGAAAGGAAATTTTCCCAGCAATGCTAGGAAGTACTGCATCCAAGGCGGCAGCTTTCTTGGATGACTCTGGACACTGGAGAGAGGGACCCTTATTCCTTTTCTTTTCCTGTCCTGTGATGTTTTCCTATATTAAAGAATTGTTTTTCTCCAACGGTTATGTTACACAGACGAGTGGCTTTCTGTGATATCCGTAGGTTGCAATGTCACATACCTGGTGCTTGGATGTCATTTTCATATCTGTGAGAAAATATGCCTCCTCATTGATAAACCAAACTGATAAACCAAAGGACCACTTTATGATTAGATAACATATAAAGGACATGATGTTTTTGGGCTGATTGTAATATTTCTTTCTGAAACTTATTTGGATTATCTTCCTTCTAAACTTCTCCTCTCTTCCAAACCATTTAAAATTATCCCACAACAAAAGTCCAAAACTAGTAAGTGCTCCACGTTCAGACTTCTTGAGTTTGCTGATTGTCAGCCAATCAGTCGTTCTTAGGCCATGTCACTGTAAAAAAAGCTGATCTTAGAAACATAACTGCTTGATAAAAGCATATAATTCAAAACCACTCAACAAAATACTCATCCAACGGGATCTCTTGCTATTGCTCCCCACATGCAATCAATATATCACTTTAACTACAGTGCTTTTACCCTCTGTTTATCATCCCTTCTGAACCATGTGGAATACTCATCTTCTCTAATCCTTGTCTATAGTATTTCCAAAGTACTTTACAAGCTTGGAGTAATGGACTTTAATGCCTTACAGCAGCTGAGCTGGTAGCATATATGATACCTTAAATGTAACAATCAAAGGAGCATGCAAGATTTTGGTATTTCCGCTGACTTGCAGATGTGCAGTATCCAGGTCCAAAAACAGTAATGTCAAGTTTAGACTAAAACTGTTTAAAACAAAATAGTATCTCATTGCTCTATGTCAACACTCCTATAATGTGAGAGGATATTCTCTGATAGAGAGAGCACCAGTATTAAATATCTGTTATCTGAGCCCTACAGTAATTTCTTTTTTGTATGTTTGTCCATGAATAACCTTGCTCAAGATTTATGTAACAGAGCGTATTGTTTTATTAATCCAGAGCATGTGGTATTCTCCAGGTGCTAAGCTTTGATCTCCTTGTCCTTCTATGTATTAAGTTTTCTGGTTCTCATTGACACTGATGCTCTTGATTTAAGGTAATCCTCTTATTGTCGGGGACAGGAAAAACTGCGAGTGAACTCTGCAGTGAACCTGGAATCTTGTTCTTTTCTTTCGTCTCAGTTTTGATTAAATCTCCACTAAATTCAGTTCAGCAGAATCCAGCCACTGCTTTTAGGAGTAAAAGTATATCTTTCTGCAACATTTTATGGCATGGAATGTCGTTTATGGCACATTATATTACAGTTTGAAATGCTAGCATTCACTAACAAGAGGAGCTGTGGTTTTATATAAAAAAACTGAGCAATGTAAAAAAACCTCTAGAAATCCAAGAAGGCAGTTTTCCTGGGGCTGGTAACAGAAGGAAAGAGTGTGAGAACATGAGCAGTGGAAAGCATGCGACAGGGGAAAGAAGAAGGGGACAGGGAAAAATACTGCTGGAGCGAGGCTTCTTCCAAAAGTCAGCTGTCATGTGGGGTGAGGATAAGGGGTGACAGTGCCACACAGTTAACTTCTGATGTGTAATTGGAGGAGCAGCTGCTTCTCCTCAAGATTTCTCTTGCAGCTGGCATTGACTCCACACCTCTCACCTCTGCTCCACTGTTTTTTCTCACCTACCTTGACAGTTTGTTTCACAGGCACATGCTGACTTGAGGAAACTTGGCTGTGGGAAAGGGAGTTGCTGGGCCAGGTTGTGTGGTGGGCTGGCATGGTCTGATCAAGTGTGAAACCAACTCCCTACTCCCCCTCAGCCCACATGCATGCCTGGCATGATGCCAGAGAGGTCTGCAGCACTTTGCAAACATGTGCTTTTCTTCAGAGCCGGTAGGGTGGTCAGGGTGGAATATTCTGTGCTCTGAAACCAGGGATTGCAAGGTGGATGGGGACATTCACTAAAACATCTACATCACTTGAGATTTCACTGGGGGTAGGGCATGGATTCCTTGTAGAAATCCAGGGCAGAACACCTCAAAGAGGTCACCCCCATATACCATAACTATGCCTACATCTGTTTTTTGCAGATGAGTGTTTACTCTGCCCTTAGTGAGATCCCCCATGGGGTATAACTCATTCTTCATGGCAAAGCTTCCCAACAGTTTTTTGCTATTGGCATTAAAAACTTATAACATTTGAACTTTTCCTTTCTTGCTGATACTGAGGATAATTTAATTTTTAAAATCTTACTGGACACAGGGAAGACTTTCTTTTCTTTTTTTTTTTTTTTGCTGGCATCCTCAACACAGCTGAAGACTGTTACTACTGTCTCTCCTTGGTCTTCCCTTCTCCAATCTAAACTTTAAAATGCTTCAGGATTTCCATGAATACAATTTTCTTCTAGACATTCTCATGACTCCTTGAAGAAAGGACCAAGCCTCTCTTGCACTACAAACTTACCAAAGCCACATGGAATAGAAGAATTCTTTTGTGCATACAGTAGATTATAACCTTAATTATCCATTTTGGTAGGGCAATTGAATTTTTTTCCCTGGAACTAGTTCTTTTTGACATATGTGTTGCTTGTGCACTGAAGGTACAGCCTTCAGCCCTTTGGCAGTCTCTGCAAGGGCCTGCCCATCACCTTTTGGTGCAGATGGTTATTATTACCTAAAAGCCTTGCATCTCTCTTGGTTGAACTGGAGATACTATATTTTCTCTAACTATTTCTCATTCAATCAACAGCCAATGGAAAGTTGAACAAGACAAGTCGTCAAAGGAGAGGATGAGAATTCAAAGTGATCTTGAGAAACTGGAGGACAGGTCTGAAATAGACAAGACTGTGAATTGTTAAGATTTCTGCACCTGGGCTGCCAGCCATGCAGAGGTGTTCCCTGCCCCAGGCCAAGTGTTGTGTCCTGATGCTCCAATATCTTATCAGCCCCATGCTACGAAAGTGCAACCTGGAATCAGGGGGAGCAGAAATCTTTGAGCAATTCCCAGGGCCCATAAAGGTCAGTTTCTTTGTGTCTCCCATCTCCTGACTCTTGTGTTAATGCTGTGAGTGCTGGCCTAAGAAGAGAGGTTTTAGCTACACTCTGAAATGTAGCTCCTGTCTGATGGATCTGGGAGTAAAAAAAAAAAAATATTCTGAGGAGCCAGGAGGCAGCTGAAATAATTTATGGACAGAGCAGAATATACATAGCTTCAAAAATGTTGTTAGTTTTTGTAATATGCAAGGAGGACTGTGTAGTGGAGCATGTATACATGGAAATAGTAAAAATATTTTGCCAGAATCCTTAGGGTATTGGGAAAAGATTTCCGTTCTACTAGTTGAATTGTCATGAGGGATTTTCAAGGGTCAAGTTCCATATTGCAAGGAGGATATGAAACTTTTAGGCCATTTATTGCATGGACATGTAAAGCAAAGATTGTGCATGCTTGGAGGTTGTAAAAACAATTGGCTCTTTTATGTTTGAAAAGAGGCTTTGTGTCATGGGCTGTATTGCATCACTGAATCTTAATCTCTTGAAAGGCATGATTGAGAAGACGGTGCTGTGCATGTTGAAGGAGTATGGCAGGCTCATTAGAGGATCTACAATGAACCCTCACAACAAGTGGCATAGTAGAAGCTACACATCACATGATTAGAGCAGATTGCAAAATACGAAACCCAGCAGTGAATATGATACATCTTTTTAGAGAGGCCTAGTAAACTGGGAAAAAAAAAAAAAGGCAAAAAATTCCCAGGGTGGCCTTGGCCTTCCCTCATGCCACAGGGCCACAGGGAATTTTGAATAGAAAATGTTTTGCCCTCCTGGCACATTCTTGCAATTTCTCAATTATTCTCTAAACTTGGGGTCATTTCTTTGTTGTGAGGAAGTAGAACAGCACATGTTCTTCTCCTTCTTCATGTGTAGGTTTGGAGGGTCTCTCTGGAGGAAGAACATGATTTTAAACACTGGAAAACTGTATGCATTTGTTGTGTGGGGAGTGTTTGTCCAAATACATTTGAACATGACATTGAGATGCATATAAATGAGAAAAGAGAAAAAAAGCAGAGGTGGATCATTGAAGTGTTTATAGGTCCTCTGGTATTACCAAGATGGAGAAAAAAACATCATCATTTAATGTTTTTTAACAGATCCAGATTTCAATAAGTTCTACAAAGATCCTTCCCTTTAATGGTAATATTATCCTTGTAGATGTCTCAAAAGAGATTTTCTATTTAGAACATATTCTATTGTGTCCCTGAGTGGTAGTCTTGAAGGCAGTTTTGGTATTCTCTCTATCTAAGCTAATGTTATATTTCTACCTATTATAGCTTAGTAATATAATACAGTACATAACCTAACCTTACACACGCACCAGAAAATTACCATTTTATTTCACAGCCACCCCAAATGCATGAAAAAATAATCTGAGAAAGAGGTTTCTAATAGTTGATAAATTAGCCAAAAAAGCACTGCATTTTATGATTAACAGGAAGATGTATGTATAAGAAAATCAGTAGCAATCAGAAATCTGTATGATACTGTACATTATGAAAAAAATACTAGCTAATATTATCCAGATGAGAAACCACATACCATGCTTTAACATTTCCCTCTAATTTTCTATTCTACAGCAATAGTGAAGGAAACTCTATCTTTTCTTTCATTCTTTTCATGAAAGGTCTTAATAATTCTATGAAATTGCACATGCCACAGGGCAAAGCAGCAAGTAATGCTTTGTAAAGCAGGTGACCTGTCTCTTGTTCTGCTTGGGAGCTGCCAGTGCATTTTTCATTTAAGAAAGGAGCTGTTTCATTGAGCCATTTTTGAGACAGAGAGTGAGATTCCTCAGGCTGATAAAGAGTGAAATGAAGAGTAAAGTATCTAAGAACAAATGTTTAAGTCGTCAGCCCTCTACTTCTATTGGTGGATAGAATGCTATTTGTCTTGGATTTCCTTCATTACTCGCTCTGCAGCTACTCTGAGCTACTCTGACATCTTTTTTATTTTTCTTCTGCAGCAAAATGTTTTCCAGTTTTTGCACCTTTTTTTATCCTTCCCTGTGGATAAGCTGTCCTCTATCAATGATTCAGCTAATTCAGGTGCATTTTATTTCATGAAGTATTTGACTGCTTTTTCTTTGAGGCCATAGTAGTGGCTGAGATGATTTATTGCTACCAGCAATAATCCGTATTGCTAAGGATGTTCCCAGGGCTTGAAAGAATGGGAAAGCATGTGGAGAAGAGGGAAAAGTAGCAAATCTTACCCATGGCCACCTTGCTTTGTCTTGGCCTACTTCTTTAGGTTCTGGACAGTTAATCTGCATTATATATATATAGTCAGTTATTAGATTCTTAGGTCTTCCCTAAAGACTGATATTGTAAAGAAAAGAGATCAAACAAGCAGCAATTCAGAATAAATTCAAATTAAAGCATGATTCTATCCAGAAAAGGGGCTGTAAAACTAGCACCTTTACACTCAACAGACTCTACTCACATTAAATTGTATAACCTTCTTCTACCAATGAAAATAAGCTCTTACTGTTTTTAACACCTTGTCAGAAAAGTGACGCCTGAGCAAATTGTATTGTATTGTGTTGAACTTCATCAACAAAGTCATCTATTTATTACCCTCTGCATACTTATTTGGAGTAATGAAATGTCACTGATTTTACTGCAAGGGTTTTGATTCCAAGGTGTCACTGCTTTGCCAGCTGGTAACCTTCCTGGGTCAACAGCCCATTCAAAAGCTGATGGGCAAGCTCCATCTAGAAAGAGCATGATCTAAATGCTGAAGCGCAGGAGGAAAGTGCAGATTAGTGAAAACTGAGCCTGAAAATGAGGAGTCTTTGGAACAGAAATCAGTGAGAAATGTCAGTACCTTGACATTCAGAAAGTCCCTGAAGGAGCAAAGTTATGGCTAGTGCCTAATACAAATATGGCTTGTTCTCTGCTAAATCAGCCTCCAATCTACTTGCAGGTTTCAATGTTGCAGATTTTAACATGAGCAGTCATGAAATTGCCAATAGAGCTATTTTAAGCAGCCCTGTAGGGAATTCAGACCTTCTGAAAGCCTTTCTAATCTAAGATGAAAACTTGTTTAGAAATTTCCTTTGGGAAGGGAGCAGTAAAAAGGAATTATCCAGCACAGCAGCATATTTCAGGGTCTCCAGAGATCTCCTGAAAAAGAGGAACCACCCACTCTAGATGGGGTCTGACAAACTCTGGAGTATGCAATACTTACTGCTGCTTCTGCACTTGCTATCTGCTTAGTGGACATAGACTGCAACTTTTTCAAGCTTTTTTAGCTGGCATTAGTATTTCATTTGTCCCTGGCAGAACTGGGTTGCCCAGCGGCTCTTGTCCTCCTGGACTGGTGCAGAAGGTTTGGGAGCCCAAAACCAGCTAGCTGAAGCAGGGTAGGATGGTAATAGTGTCCCAGACAGTGGGTCACAGCATCATCACACCCAGTGCTTGTCAGACACCCTCCTGTATATCTCCTACCTTATTCAAAAGCTGAGATGCTCCTCCCCACTGTCATCCAGGTAATCCTGCTAATAACAGGGATTCTGTTCAGCCTTTACTCCTTTTTCTGAGATGGGCAGTGAAGGTGTCAGCTGCCTTCATGATTCTCTCTACTGCAACAGATTGGCTAGACACTGCAACTGGAGAAAAACCTGATCCATTTCACACTGGCTTTATGAAATAATAAGTAAGGATTCCCACCCCAAATGGAACTGAGATGATGAATTCATAATCTCTTTCAACAGATATTCTTTTCTTCTTATCTCCTCTTTCAGAATAAAAAAATCTTTGTATCCTAACTTACTCCAATGCATCAGTAAAAATGGAAGAAACAAGGAACATGCTTTGCTGTCACTGAGACCCTTGCTACAGTCTTCAGCCACATCCAGGCTTTGTGTTTCTTCACCTTTCATTTTTCATGGGAGGAAAGGACATCTGCATTCCTACCCTCCTGTAAATGAAACTTGACTATAAAGTAGTGAGGTAGATGTCAGCCAGTGACATCTGGTTTTGTCTCTGGCCTCTGCAGCATGGTAATACTTTTCACAAGAGTCCAGAGGGGTGGGAAAATAAGAAACTTCTACAGGTTTGTCTTCTTTATTAAAACAAATGGATCACCAAATGAGTAGACAGTTCACAATTCTTCAGGGAAAAATCCATACAGAGGAGGTTTTTCACTACAGTTTATTGGACAGAAAGCCTTATATGTTTAAATACCACAAGGACATGGGAAGCCAGGTACACCTCCAAATATTTCAAATAAAAGCAGCATTTTCTAAACACTGGCAGTGATTTTCTTTGTAAATAGGTTTAACCTTGGACCTTCTGTCATCTTGTATTTTTACACAGGAAATTAATTTTCTACATCCTCTGTGTGCATAGAGAAGACAGAAAGTCGAAAAACTCCACGGGATTTCCAAAAAAGCCTCCATATAAATTTTAAAATTAAACAGATGTTATATGATAACCATTAAATCTAAGCTATGGGTTCCGAGGTTATAAACTATACATGATGTTCTGAAGCAAGAGATGAAATAGATTTTTTTCATTTACTGAAGGTTTTCCAGATCAAAAAGATCAGGATTTAAACGAATCCATGTAGGCCTTGTGTTCCAACAAGAGTTTATAAACATCCAAAATAAGTAAATGCTCTCACAATAGCTAGTAAACACCCATGGGTAGAGATGTTCCGTGACTTTGCAGCTCTGCTGGGAATGCAGCTACACAATGCCAGGGGCCTGTCCACTGAGATGGCCATCCTCAGTGGGTATGGGAGTGGATCCAAGGTGAGTTAAAGGGTGAGTATAGGTTGTCTGCATGCTTGTTCACCTGCTGCAATCCTGGATCCATGTCTGTAATTCCAGAAGAAACCCCCACATCTTGAATTTTCTAGTTCAAAATTACTGTGTTACATTACTACATTACTGAAAAAAAGAATTGGAAATAGGATAGATACTGGAGAGATATCCCCCTGCAGAAGTCCTTCAATCTGCAAGGGAAAGAGGAGAGAATAGCCAGTTCCTTCCTTGCAACTGGAAAACTAAGCAGAGGTTATTAATGACTGCCCAAGCATCACAGAAATAGCAAGAGCCTTCACACTATCTCCTGACCTTTTATGCTAGGCTTGTATTTCTACTCACTACAGAGGAATCTTAAATTGTTTACACTGTGCTTCAAGAGGAATCCACTCTCCTTCATGGATCAAAAGCTCAGGGGATATAAAAATGTATACTTTCCATTCTGCTGGTGCTAGATTTTACCTCCAAATCATATAATATTTTCTCATTTCAGTGCTGTAGGCTTTCTTTGGCCCAAAGAAGGGCAACTTTCTGTGCTATCTTTTATCTTCCCAAATATGTCCCTTTCAACCTCATTTTCCTCTTGATTTTCTCCATCTGGTTTTCATATGACCCTGAGCAGCTGTATAAGGTGTGTATATGTAATCCTTTGCTTGTTTCATCTTTACTGAGATGCCTTTCTGCTGAGTATCTGCTTAGCATGATTTTTATTTAAATCCATTTCAATTTTAGTCTTACTTCTGGCCTTCTTGACAGAGCTGCTCTGTCAACGTACTGGTTTTAGCAGCTTCTGAATTTAGAGCAATTCAGTCACTCTGAAAAAAAAATTAAAAAACCTTAACTCCATACGGTCCACAGGATTGAGTAATTAATCCCATGAATTTTAGGGCTTTTCCTCCCAAATACCATTCATATAAAGACTGTAAGGATGTCTGGGAAAGTAAGAGTACTACCTCTTTTTCATATTTCTCTTCCCTTGGAAACATCAGACAGTGCATTGTGGTGTTTCTGTTTTCCCTGGAAAGAAAAAAAATATCAGGAACATTTAAGGGGCTATGGAAATACACCACATTGCCCAAAAGCTCCAATTAAAAACTGCAGAATTACACTGTAACCTGTCACGCTGCCCTCTGAATGCTCTAAAACCCTAAAAGTGCTGCTCTTTTTGAGGGGCTGCAGAAGCACTAAGGGAAGAGCTAGAGCTGGCCTCCAGTTCAGGTTCATGGCTCCCACGAATTATAGCATGGACTCTGTTCATACTTCCTAACTCCATCTGATGCCTTCCCTATCCTGTCTTCTTGATCTCTACCAAAGCAGCACACAAGACTTAAATCTGCATCATAATTTCTTATGATTGCTGTACATTTTTCCTTGAAAGCCAATGTTTTCTAAGGATTCTTTTGTGTAATTCTAGGGAAAAGGGAAGTCCAAAATCTTGTTTAGAAATATCTTACATACAGTGTGTTTTCTGGCATTTTATACCAAAGCTATTAATTTGATGCTGGTTTCTTCACCCACCCACAGAGTTCTACTTTTTGGGATAAATGCCAGCACTTGGCATGTAAATGCATGGTTGATTGTGACTTGCTTGACTGACTACTGCATTGGACAAGGTACAGATGGATGTAGCGACTATTTTTACGCAAGCCCATTACAGAAAGAATCAATGGTTTAAGGATCGAGTTGGCTCTGCAGAGGTGCTGAGACATTGGGAATATATTGCTGTAATGCCATTGGGGTGGGTTTTTTTTTTGTTGCTGTTTTTTCTTCTAATTGAAAGACCAATGAAATGCTTGAATAAGAAGGAGGCAGAACAGAAGCTCAACCTTGCATAGTCAGTGGGATGGGAAAATTGAAACAGCATAGACTGGAATGAAAAAAATACCATGGTAAGGATTCTCTGCACTTGGTTTCACATCTAGAGGTATCTTTCATGATGGTTTTGAGCTCATATGTATACTTTGATGTGCACCGTGCATACTTCTATCTGATTAGTCTTTCAAAAAAATGAATCAGATCATTCTAGACACATCTGATTTTTTAAGGAGCTTCGAGAGAATTTATCTTCATTCAAAAAGATATAAGTTTAACTTTTTCTCTACTTTTTAAAAAAATCACCTGATACCAATTAGAATTCCTTTACTGCTGGGCTGATTTATGGTACTGTAATACAGCACTGAAAATATGAAAGCAGAGAAGCAGTATTTCAAAATGCAGCATAAAATCAACAATAAAAATGTATATTTATAACCCAAAAAGTATGATTTCATCCTGGAGAATTACCAAGCTAATAGCAGTAATAAGCATGATTTTAGTTGTACCATATTGTACTTATTAAACACTTCAGGGGACTTGTGAATAAATCAAATCACAGGATCATTTTTGGATATTTGAACGTATTTTTAGACATTATAAAAACGTAGAAAACTATCACAACTGGTTATCATTTGTTCATGTTTTCCAAAAATGGTTTTAATCATAGACCTCATTGTTACATCTTTCAAGATACTGGGCTGATGCCTGCAGGCTGGAAGAGTAACTCAATTTAATAAATGTAGATTTAATATCTTTTGGAGATAAAATTAAAGCAGAAAAAATATGTGCAATAATGTGAATTATACTCACTATCCCAGGTAATCTTGTTTGGTGTAGGGAGGATGTTTCAGAGGAAGGAAGAAAAATGGTTTAGTAATAAAGATGGGCCATAACCAAAACCCTGGAGCCAAGCTCATGAGATACAATATGGAAAGCATGGATTCAAACTCATACCTTGCAGATCTATTACAGGCTCAACTCCAGCCTTGAGGGATGAGATTTTTCTTATGGAAGTGAATGAGTGAAGTAACAGAGCTTTCTGTTATTCACTGCAAGGCCTACTAACTGTAATACAACAAAGTCCAGAGGACCCAGGTAAAAATGGCATTTTTCTGTGCTAGGTGCTGTGCAAACACACAGTAAAAAAAAAGGTCCTGCTTTGAGAATGCTCCAGGACAGACAAGTAAGATGAGCGGCTGGAATAGAAGCAGATACAACTAAGTAAGAACACATTCTGTTCCAAAGAAGATAGTAGAAATTGAAGCTTGCAGATGACTGGAGTTTAGACATAAGTTCAAAAAGCATTCCCTGGTCAACCCAGCTGTGTCTACAAGACAATAAATGAGCAGTTGATTCCTATAAAAGCTAGACCCTGTAAGTAATCTGGTGTTGCTTGAGCTCCATGGGAGCTGTTTTTTCTATACCAGCTTACAATTATCAAGACACATCACTTAAGAACTTGGCCCCATGTCTTCTGCATTCTTATTTGTGCGACAGCAAGGTCCATTGGACATTTACTGATATAGCAGATGAAGTTCACCAAAGAGAAAGGCTTTTTCCATGTTGACCTATTATGGGATGGGCTTTTTAATCAGTAACAGTAATTTTGAAAGCTATAGTAGTTCCTTCATACTTTTCCTCATACCCGATCTTTTCTTAAAAACAAAAGAAAATGTTCCTTTGATTTTATTTTCAGTGTATTAAACAATCGGTTTGTAGGAAACTGCTGCCTTCAAGCAGCCTTCTTCTCACTTTCAAAACAGCTTGTGCTATTGTTTTTCAGAGTTTATGCTGAAACAGATTCCTTCATGGTTTGAACACCATGAAACGACAACTTTCAGCCCATAGTGAATTGTTCTGGCTCAGTTAAAACCCCTAGAAAATAAAGATTGTAATAGAAATACTGGTGGAAATCTTTATGGTAGTAGCAGGAATAAAGCTCTATTGTAAGTTTTTCTGGAAACAGGGCCACAATGATTTGTTCAGCAATCTGTTCTGATCTAATCATAAAGGAAAAAGTGTTTCTGTCAAGTTTAATCCCAGATCCTCCATAAGCCAGTGCATATTTTCAGTAGACACTATCAATAGTCAAGCAGTATTTAGAAAACGATTTTTTGTTGTGCAGTACCCTGAGTGAGGAAAAAAAAAAAGGCATCCTAATGACATTCTATAGAAGCAGCAAGACAAGTAAGTGCAAACAACTGTTGCACTGTGATTTGAAGAAGGAATACAGCCTTTATTGTTCTGACTGCAAGGGTCTGCACTATGCTGCCAGTGTCCACTGAGATGCTCCTCCTGGGTAAAACAGCCGGCTGGTTTGGTGGCCCCCAGGATGTTTTCACTGTAGATACAGATACATTTGTGTATGTTGTTCTATGTGAGCTTCCTCTCCTCAGCTCCATGCCATCAATAACCAGCGGTCTGAGAAAACAGACTGAAAGCAGCTAACCTAAGCTGTACATTTCCTGCCCAGCAGTCTGTGGTGCAGAAACCTGTCAGATAGAGCTGGACCCCAGCGCAGTCAATGAAGTAAAAGGGATGCACTGTAAAGTGTGAAAATAAAACTTAAAATTAGCTTCTGTATCTAATCCTTCACAATCAGCACGGTGCAGACACATCTTGGCAGACCAAGTTAAGACAATAGGAACCAAAGAGACCCTGATAAGGCCCCTCAGAACAGGGTAAAAACAAAGTAAATTTGTAATCCACATCTGAAAAAAATGCATGTGGGACAGTATTTTTTTGACAAGAGGGTCTGTAAACCTTGCTATGTCTCCCATGCAAGCTCAGGAAAATGAAAGGAGAGACCTCAAGGTATCTAAACCCCCAAAGGACACAAAGGCCACAGGCTATGAATGCACAGAAAATGACATGCTGGAACATTATGCAGAGCATAATGTTCCAGCATTTATAAAATAAAGGTAAAAATTTATCTGACTTTCAAAATTGTCACCTTTCTTAATGCTACTACATCTCTCCTTCTTTCCCCCCTATTTATTACCTATGTTTTAAATGCCTGTCTCCAATTTTAAAATATATTTTGATGGCAGCCACTCATGTACTACAGAGGACCCCTACTCCAAAGGAGTGAAAAGTTACAGACTTTTAACCTGGCACTGGCCAGTGCTGGTATGTGAAGGTGTGATTTAGGTGGGAGACATGTCTGTTTTTCATCTGCTGTTCATCCATGATTGAAGAGACTTGTCCGTGCTCATGAATTGAGTTCAACACATCTCTGCTGCCTTCCTCTACTGGCAGGAGCAATGTGTGAAGACAATGAGGGCAAAATTGCCATGTCTTGTTTATTTCTTTAATCTTTATGACTCATCATAAGGCAGGCTAATGAAAGGAATTACATGTATTATCTCACCATAAAAAAGTTCTGATTTTTATATATATATATATATATATATATATATATATATATATATATATATATATATATATAATTTTACAATGGACTTGAGCAAAAACAAATGTTGAAACATGCTGGCCAATAAAAACAGAAACACTGATTTTTATTTTATTTTTTTTTAAGAATACAGTACAGTATTCTGATACAGTCCCCAACATACTGTGTGAGGAGGCTAAACTCTTCTGGAAAGTTCTAGCAGAGCACTTAGTTGGACCAAAACAAAATGGGTAGAAACTTAAACCATATATTCTCGCAGCCACTGCAGGATTGTACAAGGATCATCTTAACTAGTTATTTAAAACATGTATAAGTGTCTTTCAGATTTTTGGCAGAAATAGCATTTCATTGAATATTACTTTGCTTCTCTCATTTTCCCCTTTAATAAATTAATTGAAAGTAAACCTTGAGATTCACCCCTGAGGGGAAGCACAGTTCATTTTCCCCAGAAACCTCTTCTGTAGTGCATGTTACTGACAACTAAATAAGCAAAACCCCTCAAAATGTGCATCTGTGCTGAGGAATGTGTGCTTGCCCTAGCTTCTGATTTTGTTTAGTGTTAATTTGGAGGCAGACATCTCTTTCATGAAAGCTTGTAAAGGATGGTGGACTTCCTATGTGCACATGTATGTACTTACCTTTTTTTTTTTTTTTTTGGATATCATAAATAGAATATATGAAGCCTGAAGCTTAGTAAATATAAGTTACATTTGGACAAGGAAAATTCTTCATCTGCTCATTTTAAAACCTCTTGTTATTTTCCAGCCCGAGTGATATGTTCCCCTCAATGTCTCCTTCTTGGAATGAAGGGCTTAAAACTGAACAGGTGTGGCCTCACCAGTGTTGAATACAGGGGAACAATCCCTGCCCTGCTCCTGCTGGCCACATTATTGCTGGCACAGGCCAAGATGCCATTGGCCTTCTTGGCCACCTGGGCACACCCTGGCTCATGTTCAGCTGCTGTCAGCAGCACCCCCACGTCCTTCTCCTGTGGGCAGCTTTGCAGCCACTCTGCCCCAGCCTGTGGCACTGCCAGGGGTTGTTGTGACCCAAGGGCAGGACCCAGCACTGGGCCTTGTTGAACCTCGCACCACTGGATCAGCCCATGATCCAGCCTGTCCAGATTCCCTGAACAAAGAACCAGAGATATACATCAGGACAGGATTTTCTGTTTCCTATGGCGAGCTGAAGCTGCCCATACTGCTTCCAGTCCAGAGCACAGCGCTGTCTAGGCCAAAGAATTGAATGCAAATCATTGGCCAGTGTAAGGGATTTTTTTGTCATCTGCTACTGGACATTCTCCTCAAAGTCTCAGACCTTAGAGACACATGATTAAACGAGACCCTCAACCTTCCTATAATACAGAATATTTCTAGTTCTCATGGGTATTGAGAGGATGTTTGAGTATGAAAAACCCAAGTGTGTTATTTTAACAAAATAAATATACTTTTTGTAATAACTTAGATTTTTGGGGCCCCAACACACCCTCTGTATGTCTACATTGGCAGTACTGTGAACAACAAGACCATACACTCTCTGATCTGCTTTTACATACCTGAGAAGGGATGTAATTTTTGGTTTGAGAGAAAGAAATGAAAGTTCGTATTCTCAAATGTCTTCTTGTGCAGTGCCTTTTTGGAAGTACTCAACTTACACCTTTTCCATGAAGGTCTTTCATTGCACAGGACATCGTGTTTATGCCTCCTGTTGTTTGCCCTAGCTACTGCTACCTCTCTTAAGACATTTTCTGGTACAGACTGAAACATAATGGGGTTTATACCATAAACAGCATGAAGTGTCTGCTCTGTTTATGCTAGAAGGTTCCTGTTAACCTTTAATCTTTCTAAGTCTTTCTCAAAACAATATGGAACAATCTATTTTTACATTCTTTCCTGTTGCTTGATGCTGGTTAATATCATAAGCAAATTTTGCTCAACTTGAGAAGCAATTAGAGCCTCTTGAGTCAGGGACAACACTAAGGGCATTTTTCCCACTTGTCTTTCCTTTTCCAATAGCCAAAAAAGGTGATTCCAAGTGAGGTGAATGACTTCTGGGGTGGAGCAGGTACACATCTCATTTCAGGGGGAGCCACAGGTTCCCCAGATGCCATATGGGGTGAAGTCTTTCTCCAGCCTGGGAGTGCTTCAGGAGGTGAAGGGATGCAAACACTCTGACTGCCACTCCCCTGCCGACCCCGACCCCATTAGGGGCTGACAGCTGTGAAAGACATAGGAAGCAATTAAAGCACACTGTATTAGTCACAAAGGCTGATGGGCCCTGCTCTCCAAAAAGTGCAGGTCTGCAAAAGAGATAAAACTAGGGACCTCGAGTGCTGTAACACACGGCTCAGAGGCTTTGTGCAAGTCTATCCTCCTGGATCTACTTGGGGTTATTTATTTACTTTAAGTTCGTTTGAAAACTGGAAGCTCCAGGCTACTTAGCCAATTAACCTTAGCACCTGTTTGGCTGGAAATGCTTAGAGAGCAGTGTGAACAAGCTGTGGAAAGTTTTTTTCCCCCTTTTTAAAAGTGAAGGGAGCAGGCAAAATATATTTCTGAAGCAAACATTATTCCAGCCTGTTCTCAGGCTGGGGTTTACTCCTGATAATGATTTAAGTGGAAGCGCCTGCTAGCATCCAGCACTGCTACAGCAGAGACAATTGTGATATCTAAATCAATAGATTGTAGTGAATGGCTGTTGTTTTAACTTTTGCCTGCTTCTGTTTTATTGCCTGATGGATTTTGGCTCTCAGTTTTCCTCTTCAGAGGCCTACAATCCGCACCAAATGTTTCACATTACTCAGTGTGAAAAACCTCCTATTCTTTCAGATTTTTTACAAGTTCATACATCCGTGGAAACCTGATATTTCATATTTCATTCTGCTTTGTGAGTGTCATTGTGAGGGATGCTGGTTCACATGCAACAGGCCTCTTCTGTCTTTGATCAGCTTGACCGCAACTAATTGTAAATGGAGAACAAATGAAAGAAATATTTATAAATTTCATGGGAATTCAGGCAGGGCCTAAGCCTTTCCTAATGCCTCCATTCACAGTAAATGTTTATTGAATACTTTTAGTCTACTGTGTACCTCAGTATTTACAGACTTATAAGTACAGTTAGGTTTTAGCTTGTTCTGAGTAGATCCAGTGAAAGAACTTCCTTCCTTCCTTCCTTCCTTCCTTCCTTCCTTCCTTCCTTCCTTCCTTCCTTCCTTCCTTCCTTCCTTCCTTCCTTCCTTCCTTCCTTCCTTCCTTCCTTCCTTCCTTCCTTCCTTCCTTCCTTCCTTCCTTCCTTCCTTCCTTCCTTCCTTCCTTCCTTCCTTCCTTCCTTCCTTCCTTCCTTCCTTCCGCCACTTCCGCCACTTCCGCCACTTCCGCCACTTCCGCCACTTCCGCCACTTCCGCCACTTCCGCCACTTCCGCCACTTCCTTCCGCCACTTCCTTCCGCCACTTCCTTCCGCCACTTCCTTCCGCCACTTCCTTCCTTCCTTCCTTCCTTCCTTCCTTCCTTCCTTCCTTCCTTCCTTCCTTCCTTCCTTCCTTCCTTCCTTCCTTCCTTCCTTCCTTCCTTCCTTCCTTCCTTCCTTCCTTCCTTCCTTCCTTCCTTCCTTCCTTCCTTCCTTCCTTCCTTCCTTCCTTCCTTCCTTCCTTCCTTCCTTCCTTCCTTCCTTCCTTCCTTCCTTCCTTCCTTCCGCCACTTCCTTCCGCCACTTCCTTCCGCCACTTCCTTCCGCCACTTCCTTCCGCCACTTCCTTCCGCCACTTCCTTCCGCCACTTCCTTCCGCCACTTCCTTCCTTCCGCCACTTCCTTCCGCCACTTCCTTCCGCCACTTCCTTCCGCCACTTCCTTCCTTCCTTCCGCCACTTCCTTCCTTCCTTCCGCCACTTCCTTCCTTCCTTCCGCCACTTCCTTCCTTCCGCCACTTCCTTCCGCCACTTCCTTCCGCCACTTCCTTCCGCCACTTCCTTCCGCCACTTCCTTCCTTCCGCCACTTCCTTCCTTCCTTCCGCCACTTCCTTCCGCCACTTCCTTCCACCACTTCCTTCCTTCCGCCACTTCCTTCCGCCACTTCCTTCCGCCACTTCCTTCCTTCCTCTTGTCTTATTTTTCTTTTCCTTCCCAAAGCACTCCTTTCCTTTGTCCTTACCTTACAAAACAGGCTGCTGGCCAATGAGAGGAACACCACGGTTGTTGGGTTCCAGAGCCTACAGCTGTAAAAAGGGTAAGAAAGGGGGGAAAAAAATGACCGTAAAATTTAAAACAAATTTTGAGGCACAAAGTTGAGTTGGGAAAAATCAAGTGAAAATGTTAAAGATTTGTCCAAAATAAAGTCATAAATGCCCTGAGCCAAGTGAAACAGCTGCTAGGTCATGCAGGCTAAATCTGAAAAGGCAACACAACAAAAAGTTAAATATTATGAAGCTAATAAGAAGCTGCCAGCATTCTTCTTTTTGCTTCTCAGTGTCTCCTTCTTGTGCTCTTACAAATTTCCCCGGCTATAGCACAGGTTGCTTTTGCAAAGGAAAATATCACGTTAAAAAAATCTTTCCAGTGCCCAATCCTATACATATTTGGCTGTATCAAGGATATTGCAGAAGAAACTCCTTTGGCCAGGGAATGGGAAATGCACAGCTCACAGAGCCTTGTGTGTTATTTGTCACAGATGCCATACGTGTTGCTGGATCCACTTGCATGTGGCGCTGGCTGGCAGGCACTGTAGTGGCAGACAGAGGGTGGGACAGGTGCTGGTTTGAGCTGGCGCTGCTTCGCTGAGGGAAATGGAGGCTCTGGAGTGAAACATGAGCTCTGCCAAGCAGAAATAAGAGCAAAAAGACTTATTTCAGCCTCTTATGAAGGCCTATGTCTTCTACATGTCCATCAACACCTTTTTTAACTGCTTCATTCATATGGAAAGTAAGGAAGGAACAGAAAGCCCTAGGAGGACAGGGCAAGGAAGTGGGTACAAGTGTGAAGCTTGACCCCAGAGTAAGGCAAGCAGGAGGGTTGGCATTTGTGTAGGAAAGTAAGGATGTAATTTGTCCCCTTTTAAACATGACTAGAAAAAAAGAACTGCTTAGACGAACTGTGAGGCTAGAAATTCATTATGGTAATTTAACTTCTCTCCTGGACCGCATTCCTTCTGTTCTCCCATAGTTTTAAATTTTTTTTATTTGTTTGTTTTTTTATTTGGTTTGGTTTTTGGGTTTTTGTTTGTTTGTTTGTTTGTGTTTTTGTTTATGTTTCTCATCTTTAAGCTCAAGGCCAGGAAAGTGCCTCTTTAGAGAGTACCTAGCACTTGTGGGGAGATTGTGAAGGGGCTTGGAACTTTGGAGCTTGTACAACAGTAAAAACAAATCTAAAATTATCAAAGAGGTGATGGATTGCTGAGAAAAAGTTCCTTTATTGTTCCTTTGCAGTACCCCCATATTTGAGAAGGAAAACAGGGTGAGAAGTTAAGAGGAGAAGAAACCCAGATAATCTGGTATTGAATTTTCATTGAATTTAGTCTTCTAATTATTTTTTTCTTCTTTGTGAAGGCAGTAACATCTTTAGAGCAGCTTTACGCTATGATATGCAATCCAGTGTGCTAGATTTGTTTAATTCCTGAGCTCCTAGTGATGAATACACACTTCTGTCAGCCAAAAACCACATGAATTGTAAAAGCAAAATGCTTGATAATCAGTATTAAATTAAATCACAGAGCAGAGATGGAAGATGATTATGCTCTGGGCTTTAAGTATTATTTACCTTCCTACAAAGAGCTTGTCTAGTCTTTCACAAGCAGAGTATATAAAACACTTACTTAATGCGTAACTCGAGCTATGGAAATTGTATTACAGTTAAGTGTTCTTATAGCCACAGGCTTTTTATCACAATTAGGAGAGCAGGGAAGAAAAGTGGAAAAGAAAAATGGGAATAGCTTAGGGAGGATCCTGCCCTCAGGTTAGTGAACGCATGAATGGCAATGCGGAGGAGAGCAGAAGTGCCACCAACACGGAGCTGGCAAAGCCACCTCAGGCAGTCCTCAGCAGGTATCCTTCTGGGACACTGCCTCCAAGCCACTCACCTGTCTGCTGCAACATGCATCAGTGCTCTGCTCTGCTCTCTCAGAGGCCCAGATTAGACAACTCTAACAGCTCTACTGCCCAACTGGTGGGAGATGATACATGAATCTACATGAGGAGAAAGAAAAGAATGTCTTTTGTAAGACAGCCACCTCTGTTTTCCTCACATTGTTATCATTACTTTTTCTAGACCACTTCATTAAGTGTCTTAGAAAAACAGACATACATAAGTAAGTATGTTGTAAATTTTACTTGGCAGCACATTCCCTGGCCAGCCTTCTAGTTGTCATGGCTAGGAAAAAAATTCTCAGTACTGCTGCAAAGGTAGAGGAATAAACTCAAAGGAAACTGAACTAAATGCCTGAAAATTTCCCACATAGCTCATGCTAGTCTAAAAAAAATGCATTTTACGTGTGTTTAAAATAGACTAGATGTATGTGCACACACAATCAGCTCATATCTTGTCAGAAACAAGGTCTACTCCACTTACAGAGAGACAAATGCTTAAGCCATCCTCATTTGATTGAGATTGTTACTCCATATCCTTCAGGGCTGCAGAATTTTTTCCTGAAAACTATTCTTCCTATTCCATGGTCTTTGGACTTAAAAGCTCTAGGATGGCTAGTGCAGGAAAAAAACCCCAAAATAATTTCTAACATTTCTGCACAGCAAAGCCCAGACAACTTGAAAGCTGTCTAAGGTGCAATCACACAGCAGGCAGCACCTGAAAAGGACTGATCCTCAGTTGGACATATTATTTGGTGGAGAATTTTTGTTTTGAATTGATCCATTCTGAGGAAACTTCTGGGACACTTGGGAGACAACTCAGTTTGTTTTTCCCATGTGTATTTTAAATATATTTACATTTATCTAACCTGTTGCAAAACTAGATTGTGGTAGTGTAGTGCAACTGCTGCAACTTCTCAAAAGTATATGATGACTTGATTAGGAATAAAAAATATTCAAGAGTTGTTAGTGTTGGGTAAAACAGTAATCTTCTTCCCCTTGTAGCTCAGAGTTTACATTCTGCATATTCCTTTTCCTTCTCCAGACTTAATGCTGATTTTCCAACAAAACCTTATCAGTCTTTTGGTGCAGTGAAAATATTTCTTCCTATTAAACATCGTAGGGTGAGCCCTACCTCATTCAGCAGCACGTTATCTGTAAGTGATGGAAATAGCTGTATTAAGCCAAAATCTAGCAACTGACAAGTGACAGACCGGCATGAACAAGATCTGCACCCGGATTTCTTACCAGACAGGCAGCTTACTGGCTTCTCTCAGCCTGCTTGACCACAAGTTTCTATAACAAACACAATAGCTGGCACACACTTGATATTGAGCAAGTGCTGTTTTATGTTGATATTCTCATTCAATTTCCATATGTTGGCAGAAACAGATGGAACTGGATTTTCTTGCAATTACTCTGAGTCTAGGATAACAACTCCTAAATCTGCCTCGGAGTGAAAAGATACAATGCAAATATGCAAACAGAGTAATGGCCTGGAGACTAAAATACAGCTTAACATAAAGAAAAACTAAAACTGGTTCAGGATTTCTTGAATAGGCTGCACCATATGAAGAAATCTCATGAAAATTAAAAATTTTTACAGAATATGAAATTAGTTAGGCGTAGATCTGTGGTGCCCTAGTGTTTCACTAAGACTTTTAAATGAAAACTATTAGTTAAGTAAAGTCTGTGGTGCTTAAAGGTTAAAAAAGTTATTTTGTTTTCCAAGAAAGCTCTTTCATGAAAGTTGCAACATCTGCTCCCATCTCTTTTGTTCTAACCCCGATTTATTCTTTTGAGATCACAACATTGAAAACATCCACAGAGTAGAAAATATGGTTTGAGGTGGTTTTTTTTCCAAATTCTTGAGTCTCTGGCTCAGACTTTCGAAAGAGAGTTATGTAGACTTAAGCCCAAAAGCCTTATTTATTGGAATGGGAATTTAAACAGAAAATAAAGGATTTTGTATCCAACTGATCAGCCAAAATGTTACTAAACTAAAGCTTAAGGGACGAGAAAACCCAGCAAGGGAACCTGGTATGATTATCAGTTTTAGCTACAAAAGGGTTAGCATAGAAACTGGAAAATCATATTATCTTCAGACTACACGAAAACAGATAGGGAACACATGTTGAGCCTGATCCAGCAAATGCTTTTCTACCTGCTTAAGAACCACAAGCATGTCAGCTGAATGCATTAAGGACACGAAGACATCTGCTTTCAGGTCTAACAGGAGCAGGGTAAGAAGCTCCAGCTTCTCCTCTTGTTGCTGTTTATTGCTCACCTTGTACGGTGAGCTGACAGCACTATTCACCAGTGTAAGCAGGCAGTGTCCCTGTTCCTGGCAGAGTCAGCACTGAGAGAGTCAGCTTCACCAAAGTCACCTTCAGTGCTTCCAGAACAGTTGCTTAGGCACCAATCATAAGGAATGGGGAAGGACTTTGGAAAGACGAAACACAGTCTGGATTCATACCAGCTCCGATTCCTCAGTGGAAAACATTATTTTGATAATAGAAAAATTATTATTTCCTAAAATAAGCAGCAATTTGGGAGATTTATTAACTATCTGGTTTTAAAAAAATAGAATAAATTAAAAAAAATGTAAATAACAAATAACATGTACAAGACTTTTTACAGAGACTTTTTTGTTTTTTCCCAGTTGCTGCAGTCATTTCTGAAAATGGATTCTTTGTTTAAATAAAGAGTGATTCATAAATAAAGAGTGATTAAATGAGGATGATAGCTTACTCTTTAAATATATATATATAAAATTGTAACTGAGTTTTTGTCATTCTTTATGATTTAAGGAAGCGAAACCCAAATATATTTCTTGCATGTAGAGGAATCATATATCCTGTAAATCAAGTGCTGTAGTGATTTATTAAATAAAAAATATAGAGAAAGATGGAAGTAAGGATTTAGCACAATCATTTGCAGCAACATTTCAGTAGTGACAAACCAAAGCTAGAAAATTCAGGGCCACAATTAAGATGGAAAGTCATTAGATAAGGTTTTGTTTCGGTCTGCTTTAGCAGTGGTGGCCAGCAGAATCATTTGGGTCTGGGCGGCTATATATGTGGCTAAACTTCTGCTATGTTTGAGGCTATTATTATCCAGGATCTTGGCTTTTAGCACTTCACTAAGCATAATAACTGTACATTTCTTTTCTGTAACTTCTGCCACAACATGATAAAGACTTATTTTTGAATTGGAATGTTTTTTTTTTCTCTTAAGAAAAAGAGTGCATCTTTCTTAAAGAGGCAGTAAAAAACTGGGAACCACCAGATTTCACCAGCTGTCTGGACTCGACAAATATGTATTGGTTCTGTTCTTCCCAGGACTCCAGTTGGACTGGATTATGTTTGCTGCCAGGTAACTGTATATTTAGCCTTCCAGTCTCTCTCTAATCACAACCCTGGATTTATCAATTTTTAAAAAAATTTATTAACTCATACATACTTAGTAGTTTACAGAGATAATGCTGATTATATGACACATGTTCTTGAAAAAATACAGTCCAATGCACAAGCCCTGCCAGTTAGAGACACTGAGATGTAGTGAAATTAATAGTTACATTGAAAAAACTTTTAGAGTAAAAACAAGAGACAAATAGAACTGTAACCAAAACTCTCCCAATGCTTTCAGTTGAAGAAAATAATTTAGCCCCATTCCTGCTAAAAAAAAGATAGAAAAAAAAGAAAAAAAGGTCAAATTTTACAAAATCAAAGTTCCTTCTGTCCAGCCTTGCCTAGTGTTAAAATTCATTATTCAAACTTCAAAATTTTATTGTATCCCCTTTTAAAATTTTGCCTTGCTGTGCTTCAGTTTTCTAAGAACATCGTGTGCCCATACTTCCCGCCTCATGAGAAGAAGCTCCTTCTCTTTTTGAAGCTCTGCTGTCCAAAACTCTTTATATTAATTGAGAACACTATGGTATTCTTTAATGAGGATCAGGGAAGGAAGACATCTTGCTTAATGAGAAAAGTAAACATTATTAATGCCTCAATCTGAGCAGGAGATTGATGCCTGGTGTTGTATTCTCACTTAAGGTGAGGAGAGGCAAGTTCTGCCTTATCCACAACTACAGAAAGGAACTAGGTTATAAACATGTTTGTAAGTGAGATTAGAACACAAACAAGGTTAAATGTTGGGATCCAAAGGGATAATCTAAGCTTGTTATTTCATAAAAGAGGAAAAAGAAGGAGAAAAAAAAAAGAAGAGCAGCAAAATGCCACAAATAACCATGAGAAGCACGGGAAAGGGGGTAACACCATGGATTATCCACCAAGGTAAGCCACCAGTGCTGGTTTATAGTGTGAGATAAGTAAGATCTGCTCTGGGTGGGATGGATGTTTCCCTGGTGAAGTCCCTCTGAGAGCTGTCAGCAAGCCAGTGAGGGAGCAGCACCATGGCAGTGGATCCAGCAGTGTGGGACGCGGCCTCGCAGGAGCAGCCAAGACAGTGCACAGCTGCACAGACAGCAAAAACTCTGACAATTTGTAAGTTTTGCAGCCCCTATGGCAGCTCGCGCACTTGCTTATAGAGTGTTTTCAGTGGCAATGTCACATTCACCTTGTAGCATGTCGGTGGAAAACTTCAGCTGTGCTTACTTTAAGTTCATTGTCTCCCTTGTTGGTATCTACGCGAGGTTCGCCTGATGTATCAAAAATTTGCTGCTTGCTCACCTGATGTGCTGTATCACCAGATACAGAATTCTTTTAATGAACTGCAAACAGGGTACTTCATTTTCTAAAATAAAGTTGTTTCTAAAGTTTTTGATAGAGGCAGTTTAAAACTTTACCTTTCAAATCTTACTCTTCAAGAGGAAATGGAGAAACATTCCTTACTTTTTACCCAATTACTACAGTAGTCAAGATCAAGAAGAAGAGAATTTTACTGGATTAGTACAATCAGACAGATGTATTAGAACAAGCACCACCAAAAAATCATGGATGTAGTTAGTTATTTGTGACTTCTCACTGAGAGGCATAGAAGAAGTGGTTTGGCATCCAAACAACCTCTCTAAAGGGGTTTTATGCCTTAGGGTGACTTGTGTTTGGGATGTCACAGAGAGGCTTCCAAGACTTGCAAAAGCTGAGGACTATCATCTGCTCCTACTCTTTCATGTAGGATTGGATGATGCTACAACAAAGATATCCTGAAATACCAAAAGTGACTTTATGTCCCTTGGAAAGATGCTGAAAGAATCGGGAGCACATTTAATGTTCTCTTCCATCCTCCTGGAGGGGACTAGGACTGAGGCAGAGTGAGATGAGTGGCTAGGGAGGAGGACTGGCTGAGACTGGTGCCATGCTCAGGGCTTCAGGTTCTATGGCCTGGGATACGCCCTTGGGAGACTGGGCATATTGACAGCAGATGGGATGCACCTGACAAGATTGCAGGGCTTGTTAGCAGGGCTTTGAACTAGATTCAGCGGGGAGAGGAGGTGCTCTGCTGGGTGTCAGTAAGGAACTTTCAGTAACAGGACTTTAGGGAACAGCAGGGAAATACCTGTAAGTCATCCCAAAAGAATTAGAGAGGGTTCTTGCCAGGAGATGAAGAGGTGGATAGCCCAGCTGAAGTGCCTCTACACCAATTCATGCGGCACAGGTAACAAGCCAGAGGAGTTGGAAATCATGGTGCAATTAGAAAACTATCACCTAATTGCTATTGCAGAAACCTGGGATAGGAGTTACATGACTGAAGCACTGCAGCTGAGGGCCACAAGCTTTTCAGAAGAGACAGGCTGGGAAGGAGGGGTGGAGGTGTTGTGCTCAATGTTAAGGCAGTGTCAGATTGTGAAGAGCTGCCTTCGGGATCACACGGTGAAGCTGAATAGCCACAGGTCTATGGAATCTGATGAGAGACACTTCTGGGTCCTGGGGGAACTGGCTGATCTTGCCAAGCCACTCTCCGTTGCATTTGAAAAATCATGGCAGATAGGTGAAGTCACTGGCAACTGGAAAAAGAGAAACATCATTTACAGTTAAAAAAACGGGTTCAAAAAGATCTGGGGAACTATGGACCAGTGAGCTGCAGCTGTGTGCCTGGGATAATCTTGGAATAGATCCCCCTCAGAGAAGTTCTGAGGCATGTAAAAAACAAACTGTGCATCAGACAGTAGTGTGTGCTCACAGCCCAGAAATAAAGCTTCTCAAATGCATGACAAGAGGGGTGGCCAGCAGTTGAAGGGAGGTTATTCTGCCCCTCAGTTCCCTTTGTGAGACCCCACCTGGAGTGGTACATCCAGCTCTGGGGTACCCAGCACAAGAAAGACAGAGGCCTGTTGAAGCAATCAAATTGTCACAAAGACAATCAAAGAACTCCAGAATTTCTCCTATGAAGACAGCCTGAGAGACTCAGGTGTTGTTCAGCCTGGAGAACAGAAAGCTTCGGGGAGATGTTATTGTAGCCTTTCAGTACCTAAAGAGGGCTTATACAAAGGAGGGACAGGGACTTTTTATATGGGCAGATAGTGACAGGACATGGGGCAGTGGTTTTTAAACAGAAAGATTTTAGATGTACAGATTAGATGTCAGGAAGAATTTTTTTACTCATAAGATGGTGAAAAACTAGGTTGCCCAGAGAGGTTGTTGATGCATCCCTGAAAAGGCCAGGTTAGACAGGCCCCTAAGCAACCTCATCTAGTGGGTAGCCCATGGCAGTGGGGTTGGAACTAAATGATCTTTAGGGTCCCTTTGTACCATAACCACTCCACCATTCTATGAATCTGAGATTCTAAAAACATCTTTCTCTCTAAGAATAAATTACATGTATTCCCACTAGGAGACTTGCACATCAGTGTGAAAAAAGATGGACCAGGATTATATGAATGCATAGTGCTAGTGCTAGAATCCTTAAATTGATGCAATTTCTAAGTAATTGTGTTTTCAGAAATGCTGCAAACCTAAATGGTTCAGTTTTAACTACTTAAGTTTAAAGCTAATGTTAAAAACCCTTACATTTAATGGACAGCTTTTGACTTTTCCAGTAATTATTGCTTGAGTTCTTACATTGAAGTTCAATAAAAAATAATAATGATTGTAAATAATTGAAGATGGACTCCTCAGACTTCTGTACAGTTTTATATTTTCACATAAAAATAACAAAGAAGGATAAAAATAACGAAACGTAAGGACTCAAAACAATTTCAAGGGAATGGAGACTATCAGTTTGCATTTAAAATTCTTGTTGATGTTTCAGTTTTACAATGAGCAAGGAAAGCGGTATTTGAATGTGCATGGTCTGGAGATGAGATCTAGAAATGCTGCCAAATGTTCTGACTCAGTATTTAAGAAATCACACAGACAAGGTTACTTTTGGAGGCAGTGATAGCTTAAAGCTTTGGGCTAGTTTCTGTAAGCATGCAAATCTATCTAAAAGCCATCAGAGCTTTACCAGCCTCTTTGAAAATGAACTTTGGTAACCCTTCTGATGGGACACAATGGATAAGTTGGTGACTAAGTGAAAGATAGTAAATTTGGGAAACAGTGCCTATTATCACAACAGTCAGTTGCAAAATCTGCTAGTACACTATTCTCTTACAGCACAAGTTATACAATTAAGCATAAATACATTCCTAAGGTATAAATTTGGTTTTTTGTAGTTATGGTAAATTTGGTTCTTTCACATCAAGGAATAAGTCACTGGTATGTTTTGAGCCCTTGGCTTTCATTTTATCCATGCTTCTTTTTAGCAGTTGCTAGAATGAGAGAGAGGACAGAGATGACTTTCCAGTCTCCCAAATTGTCTCTCACTCTTGACTCTTGGACTCTGAATACCTGATAACCTGGCTGCATGAGTTTTCCAATTAGATGGCCTCATAGAGCAGCAACCTTTCCCACCCTGGCACATCTTGCCCTGCAACAATAGCCACAGCAATGCTCCTGCTAGAGCACACACAACTGGCCTGAGACCACTCCAGAAAGCTTCCTCCTTACTACTGCCACCCTTATTTATCCCCTCTGTTCTTGCTTTTGCTATTTGATCCCATAGGATCCCTTAGGACTGCTACTGAACAAAACACCCTAGTGTGTGTGACCCAGCAGGCTAAGTTCACCAGCAGCATGCACTAAATGTGGAAGCATCAGGCATGTGTTGAATCTTAACCCCTTTATGACAAGTTTATAAGGGTTTTAATTACTGATGCACAGGGTGATGCCAGTATTTAAGGTGTGTCCACAAACAGTTACAATATACAGCTGCCTGGACCTGGGGTTTTAATCTTGGTTACCAGGCTCTCAGCTTTCCCTAACCTTTGTGTGACAACTTGACCAGACCTGTGGGAAGTCCATGTCAGTTCAGTTTTTCCCTGAACAAGAGAAGGAAAAAATTTGGTACCACTTGTGGCTGCCCCATCCCTAGATGTGTTGAAGGCCAGGCTGGATTGAACTCTGAGCAACCTGGTCCTGTGAAAGGTGTCCCTGTACACAGCCTGGTGGCTGTAACTAGATGGTCTTTAAGGTTCCTTCCAGCCCAGGCTGTTCTATGATTCTATGAAAATCCTGACCACCAGTGGTCTTGCTAATGCAGCTCCATCTATGTTAGCAATCCTCTTGCTCAGACATTCTGAGTTATATATGGCATGTATTCATTTTACAGCACTTTGCCTAGGATTTAAAAATATATTACCTGCGCATAGAAAGTGAACTCAAACTGCAAAGTGGCAATTAGTTATCCTAATTTACTCTCCCAGCAGGCAATATTTATCCAGATTTTCAAACAGATGTTTATGGATGTAGGTAGTCCAGAGACAAAGCCCAGATAGCGCTTTTATTCAGAAGTGTTTGTACTGGAGGTATTAAAAAGTTTCTTCTGAAAGCAGCTCTGCCAGTGCACTTGCAGTGCAGGCTAATGTGAAAGTCAGTATGTGGCCAGAAGCTGTAGTCATGGCTGACTATGACAAGTTAGAACCCACTTTACTCAGAGGACAAACTCTCTCTCTCACTTTTCCTTTCTTTCTTTCTCTCTGTGTTCCATAAACCCTCTCCCCCACACCATTCGTATGGGGTTTCTTATACGTCTGTGATCTTTAACTTTTAGCTGGAAGTACTCTACTTCCTTGGGGAGCTTGTTCTAATACTTGACTGCACTCCCAGTGAAGTTTTTTTTTAATATATATCTGATGTGGACTTCCCCAGTGTTACTTTAAGGCATTTCTTCATGAAATTTCTTCATGTTCCAGATACGGGAACAAAGAGATCAATGCCTTCATCTCTTCTCCCCTTCATGAAGATGCTGTAGACAGCAATGAAGTCTCCCCTCAGTCTCCTCTTTTCTAAGCTAAACAGACCGAGCATCTTCAGTCACTTTCTGCAAGTCATGCCCTCTAGTCATTCCATGTGGATACAACAGTCTGGTCAGAGAAAGAGAAAGCCAGGTAAGCTTTCCAGTGAATTGGTCTGGGAAGTTTTAGGGAGGCAGAGAGAAAGAATGGTAAACAAATGGTAAACTATCTGCAGGTGTTTTAAATAAGTTGTTTTTCTCACAAAACGTTTACTGAAGGATGTCTTCTTAATTAGCCAGTCATGTGAAATGTTGATTAAATGACCAATCGGGTCCACTTGTATCAGACCAGTGTATAAAAGAAGGGGCTCCAATAAACTGGGGTCTTCTAGCCTCTTAGCCTTCTGATCTAGAGTCTGTGTCATCTATTATTTATTCCTGACTCAACAGTGACAATTCCACCCTGTTTTCTGCTCTCCTTTGCCATCATTCCAATATTTTTACCCTTTTTTAATTGTGGAGCCCAAACTCATACAGTCCTTGAGGTGAGGCCACACAAGGCTGGGACGAACACTTTCCAACAGTTAGCTATGCTGTTCTTAGTGCACCTCAGGGTAAAGTTGCCTCTTTTTGCTGCCTGGGCACATTATTGACTCTCACTGAACTTACCATTAACGAAAACACCCAGATTCCTTTCCACAGGGGACTCTTCAGTGTGCTGTCCCCCAGCCTATACATACATGGAAGATTACAGTGTTCCCAGAGCATCATCTGGCATTTGTTGTTTTTAAACAAGATCCTTCTGTCAGAACTCACATGGCCTAGCAGGCTGGTGCAGATAAATCTTTCCAGTTGCTGAGGAAAATATCACACAGGAGAGGGATGTGGCCACATTCAAATAATTGATTTTGTAAGGCCAAATAACTCATCAGTGCTTCACTCAATCAGTTGTGATCAGCTTTTGACACAAAATCTGAGTTAGGCTCAACACCTTGTTCTGGAACCTGTTGCTAGGAGTTTACCCACTCTACCATTCTACCCTCCCTGTTTTCTCCAGAATGTCCTAATTTCATAATTATTACTCTGCTCGGAAAGAGGGGTCATTATTACAGACTAATATAAAAGGGGTGCACATCCAAAAGAACCCAATTAGGCTGGGTCTGTTAGAGTGAAATAAACATTCTACAGTAGGCTTGGTTGGATTCTCTCACTGGCAAGCTTACAGAAATGTGTTTCTCACTTGAAAGAACTTTCTCAACATAATATTTAATGATTACATGCTTTTGCATGCAAGTATAGTCCTGTTACTGAATGGGCTGAATTTTTTGGTGGACTTGTTTTATATTACAATGATGAAGCATAAAAGAAATAAATCTGTATTCTACGTGCTCATACATTCCTTCTATTTCTGCCCCTGACATTTACTATAGTCTTACAAATTCTGGATTAAGTTTTCATCAAGTATTGCCAATGATATGAACCATGAGATGTCATAAATTATGGTTTCAAAAAACAGAATCAAGTAAATACGTTCTGGGGCCTCCTGGTGCTCCTAGCTAGGCTATTCTTTATCCTGATGCATTGATTAATGCCAGATAAATAAATCCCCTTCTCTCACACTGGAATAATAATGGAATCATTTATAATAGCCTTGTATGTTGGAAATAGACAGGAACAAGGAAGATGATTTTCTGCAGAATGATTTGACCTGAAAGTATTATTCTTCAGTCAAACAGGTTAACCAGAAGATCCTGAGCATTTACTTAAACTGGCAGAGAAAAAGGTGCGCTTAATCCATATTGCACTTTTCACATTGATTCAACTGACTAGACATGCCTCCTAAATGCTTTCTAACACCGTAGCCCATGACATACCACACTTAACAAGGCTCTAACAACATTTCCACTGTAACAGAACTAAAACACATGGCTTGTAACGTAACTTTGAAACTTACAGCGCTTGTGAATTTGGACATGGTGCTAGGGTAAGCAACATGTGGTAACCACTCATCATGACCAAATGAGCAGAAAAGCCCCATCTTGACATGGCTTGTTATGTCTCAAAGCTGTAAATGTAATTGTTTGGTGAAAATAAATTCATTGTTATAACTATGTACATTTTTAAACATACATTTATACCCTGCACTTCTCACAGGTTTTCTCTCAGGGTTACTCACACAAGGTAAGGTAATCTGGCAATGTATTAACATCCAACAATAATTCTATAGATGGTAACAGAATAACAAAAAGTGGAATCAAAAATGTGTAACTAATGCATCAGGTATTCAAGTGGATTCAGGTTTGTAGCCATATTACAAAACAATTTGATCAGTGAGAAATGTAGCACATTTTGTTTTGACCAGGGTTATTGATTTAGAAATCTGTCATCTTAATTTCAGTTATTTCTTGCTTACTCTTTCCTGTAGTCTATAATATTCTTAGTATAACAGTGTGTTTGATGTGCTCTCAGAAAGGGTAAGTGATCTGGGACCTGATCTTTCTCTTGCTAACTTCACTGGAAAGAAGAAAATGCCAAAACCTTTCCTAACCCTAGGAACATCAGGAGTGTAAGAGTCCAAGTACCTGCTTCCCATTGCCTGTAAAAATTCTGTGGTGTAAATAAACATTGCTGTCTGAAAGGGTAACATGTAGAGGTATTTAGCACTCATAAAAACACCCACTTTCATACCCACTTTAATAAGTGGCTGTGATTTACATATGAAATATATCTGTAATAAATTTCCACATAGGGTTTTTTCTCTTCCAGAAGCATGCAAAACTTTTTAGTTCCACACCGTGGGCTCCTATTCTGATCCTCCACCTGGCTGTGGTCCTTTTTATGTGGGAACATTAAACTAATTTTACTTGGAATGTACAATGGTTTCTCAAGATGATGCACCTGATACTAAAAAGCAGTTCACAAGACTTCTTAGGAAGACAGATTGTTCCCCAGAGGCTCCTTCGGCTTTGTATTACAGCTCATAGTCTTGCTTTTAGCCCCAGCTCATCTTTGACAGCCTTCTGCTTCACATTTGGCATCCTTGTGACATCTACAAAATGACTTGGAGGTCAAGAAGTCAACTGACTTCCTCATATGCTTCTGCCATTATGAGTGACTGTGTTCAGACCGCGAGGGAGGGGAGCTGAGGGCTGTGGGTCTGTGTGTGTGTGTGAAAGAGGGACAAGCAGACAAAGTGAGGGAGAGTGAGATGTGAGGATGACACAAGGAAAGATTGGTTTAAAATTTTCTTTCTACCCAGGTTTGTGATGATTTCCTCCCAGATACAACCCTCATTTGGTCGAGAACAGTTGAAGGTTGCTGCAGGTTTCTTGTTAGACCATACAATGCTTATAACTCGATGATTTTTGCCACACTTGAAACATTTGTTTCTTGGCACCAGTAGATTGAAGGCTTGTTCAGATACATAATATTATTTTGAATCGGTGCAAGACCAGTTCCTGGGGTGCAGCTACAGAAGTGCATTAAGGTATTTTGTTTGCTAGCCACCAAGAACTTTTATGTACAGAAGCTGGAAAGGGGAAGTCTGAAATGTGAGCCTGGAGAAAGCTTGGCATGAAGCACTTCACTCAATGAAAACGATTTAAAGAAATATGAAGGTATTATGTTTGCTATTGAAATATAGGTAAAATACTGCTTTTCAGTGCCCTGTATGTAAGCTGCAACTCCAACTGAATCCTGAATGTTTAGGAGCCAAACTGAACCTAAATCTCCAGTTTATGCTGTGGTGAGTATCTCAGATTAAAGTAAATCCACATTTTCCTGCTTGTTGTAGCTGGGATGTTTTCGGTTATGAGTGCAGCCATACAAACAGGGTTTGAAAGAGTTTTAAAACAAGTTGATCAATAGAACACTCAGAAAGCCATGTTATCAGATACAATCTGATTAGAAATTTATATACTGCTGACGTGCAGAAAACAGCATCTACTGTCTGGCATGGCAAAAACAACAAGTGCTGAGGTTCTATCAGATGCAGCAAATCAAGTGTTATATAAAGTTAACAGTAATTTCAGTTAGTGTAGGCTCTTGGCAAATTGACATCATAAATGTATGTCCTAACACCTCAAGTTATTTTTATCTCTGGTAGTAGAAGTCCTGTTGCTTAGCCTGTGCCCTCAATGGGTGATTGCTGTGGAAGGAAACACAAGCATTCTACAATACTTAAGTATGCATTGGTGTTCTGCTGCAGAGCTTAAAATAAAGCAAAATAATTTTTTATCTCCTGTGACAGAAATATATGCTATCAACAAATGTGTTTATTGAGAAATTTGTTTTGGGCTACCTCTTCTTTTTTTCCTTCAGGGAGGCATGAATTAAATCCTATGCACACTAAAAATTCAACAAAGCTTGCATTACCCTTCAGTCTCTCTGTTGCACCAGTATCAGTTCTTTAATCAAAACAGGCTAAATAGTACTGCATGTAGTAAAGATTAGTATAAAGACATGATTTTTGCAGTTAAGAACTTTCAAACTTCTCCAGACTCTGTGATTGAGTGGTTGGGAGGTTTTTCTATAGCTCTGAACATTTGCAAAATATTTGTAGCAGCCCATATATCAGACTCAAATTCAATACAGGCATGCAAATAAAAAATATGGCAGTCATGTAAAGAAGGAGACGATGATTGGCAAATCAGCACAAATTTACCAAGAAGAGAATCATGCTTAATTAAACAGGTTTTGGTCTAGGATAAATGGACTGCATTTGTGGATGAAAAGTTCAATAGATCATCCTTACATAGGAAGAAAATAAGGAGGAGTCGGCCTCCTATACTGGAACAAGGAGTGGCTGGTTACTGCTTTGCCGGAGGCACTGAAATATCAAAGCCCTGATGATTTCTTAAGAGGTCACTTGACATTTTTTGCATTACATCCTATAGTTCAAACTGAGGGTTACTTTCAGCCGGTATTTGAGCAAGTATATCCCAATGCTTCATCTCATGAAATGACCTGTCATCAAGAGAAAGTTACAGACCTGGTGTGGCATTTCTCCCATCAGACAGATTATGCTACTATTCTTCATGAAGCAAACAGAGGCACAAGAACTGAAGAAAAAGGGTCAGGGACAGAGATCTGCTACCTTCCTCTGCCTGCCATAGCAATGGTGAACTGTAATCCAGATTTTGGGTGCCATCAAAGACAAATGGTCTTCAATGCTGCTTTAAGAATGTTTGGCACTGGAAAATAGGAAGACCGTGAATGGTCTGAGTTGTGAATTATTCTTCCTAGAAGAGTAATAATCTGTTCATTAATATTTATGCTGCAATAGCATAGATTGTTAGCTGACAATTCCCTTGTTAGCTGATTCATGACAGTATTTACCACCAGGGAAAAATATCCAAATTAAATTTGAGGCCATAATGAAAGTAAAGCATGGCATGGGCCAGGAGCACTTACTTGCCCAGGACTTTTACTAGTGAGCTAGCAAAGGATGGAGACACTGAAGTAGGCATTTCCAGAGACTGACCATCCACTTAGAATATGAAACTTAAAAGGCAAATTCATATTCCCAGGTGTGGATAAAAGCTAGGGGTGCTTAAGTCCAGAGTCTAAGTTGTCCAAAATTAGTTCAAAGCTGGTAGAGAAAGGTTTTGCTACTTGCCAGTATTAAAAATATAGTAAAAATATTATCCTAGGATGTAAAGGGAAATAAATACAAGCAAAATTCATATTTATGGAAAATAATTGTGGAGAGGATGAATTATAACCACATATTTCACAGAAAAATTCAAGATAAGGTTTCAGCTGGGGTCTGACTTTGTGGTTTACAGGCTTTTTTTTTTTTTTTTAAATTTAAAGCTGTAAGTGGTGTGGTTTGGCTTGTTTTCTTTTTCTTCTTTTTTTTTTTTTTTTTTTTTTTTTTTCTTTTCTTCTTTTCTTCTTTTTTTTTTTTTTTTTCCTGATAAGAAAACCCAGGTTTTAATTGGAACAGATGCTGCTAAAAGTCACTCTAATAAGCAGGAATGCTTCTACTATGATAGATCAGATCAAGGAAAAGTAGGAAAGTCACTCCATTCAGCCCTAACAGAAGTCTTCAGAGCCTCAGAAAAAGAATCAGACCAAAGCACATTCTGTATAAATAGCAAAACGTAAGTCTTCTTTTCTTTTTTTTTAATGATAATATGATGTTATTCATAGAAATTTGAGTATCGCTGACAACTGCTAAAATGCAATGCATCTATTGTTTCATTAGGCAGGAAGATTCACTGCTTTTTAGATTAAACATCAAACTAGAAGTTGAATAGGATAAGACAGACTTCAAAAATAAATCTTCTCTTGTTGGTGAGTCACTTGCACAACTGGCAGGAATTCCCTTTTCCTTAATGAATTTGTTCTTTGTCACCTGCTGACAGATTTGACCATCATTTGCAGAAAAATTCAGAAGCAAACCAGCAAGCCACAACACTTGCGTAGCATCGCAATTTGTGAGCTGGGGAGGGCAAATAAAAAAGCTCAGTGTAAAGTGGAAGAAATTTGAATTAGTTTGTAAGAAAAAGTACTCATTGCAGAAGTTGAAATTTGTGCTGTTATGACTGAAATAACTGTGAGAAATGCTTCACATAAAGTCCATGCCATTCGAGAATCCTAACTTTACATAAACCTTTTATACAACCAACTGAATGAGTTTTTAGGGGGTAAATTCTCTGTAATGTAAATTGTATGTCAACAGGCAGATGTCTGAAGTAATGAAAGCACTCTGGTTACATTTGTATTGCAGTTACAATAAGTAAGAGTGATAAAGTTTTGTTATCATGTGCCAAACTCATATTCTAGTTTAGGTTTCCAACAAAAAGTGTGTGGAAATATTTAAACCCTAAGAACATTTAATTTTTACAACAAGTTTAGTTCAATAAAACAGCTTACAAATGCTCACCACAAGAAAAGATATTTACTACATGTTGATGCTGAACTAATATTTAATACAGAACTCTTCACACATTCATGAAAGTGTCATCCATCCCTCCTTAGTTTCTTTGTCGTTATTTAATTATTACATGTTACCTTGCCATCTTTACAGGAAACCCACTTTGTTACTTTTTAAAAATGCATTGGAGCAGATGGGTGTGACTGAGATTTAAATTTGTGTCACAGTAAGGTTTCCATTAGTTTTTATTAGCAACCACATGCAGTTGTGATGGGAAAAACTGGAATCCAGCCCTGGCTGTATGTCAGCACAAAATGCAAACCTTACCTTAGCACTGAAGGAGATGTGGGCTGCTCAAATCCTTGGTTCCCCCAAGAGAGAGTCTTTAGGGGAAAAAAAAAGTCCTCCTAGACCTTATTTTATTCAGATTTTTCCTCTTACCTTTCTACCTAGTTGTAGAGACTAGAGAATGACCTAAGGGTCTCTCACCCTCTTGGGAACTGCTTTACTATGGAATCATCTCCGCATTAGCTCAGTTGATCAAAGCATGATACTAATAACGTCAAGACGGGGGGTTTGATCCCCATATGGGCCATTCATGGAAGAGTTGGACTGATGATCCTTGTGGGTCCCTATCCAGCTCAGGATATTCTGTGATTCTGTGATCATTGTGCCCTTCAGGCCTTTGCCCCTTGGAGCATGGTAAAGATTACAGGTCTCACATGCCCGCAGCAAGCTGCCCACTCTGCTTCTGCTGAACCTAGTAGGGATTTGCAGCGACACTGACAGCCCTGACACAGCTGACTCTGATTTCAATTATGAGGAGCGTATGGCAAGCACTCTTCACCAGAGACTCACTCCAGGAACAGCATTGTCCCTTTGGCCTGGAAGTACCACCTGGTCTTAAAACTACATCAGAACGAGATGACCAAGCTGTTTCTTTCCATCCAGGTTTCTTGCAAGATGCAGAATCATTAAAAAGAAATTTTGACCTGTGTCTTCATGTTCAAACATTTATAATGACAGCACTTAAGACAGTTAGGTCCTAAGACCAGTTGAATGTTCATATCTATTGCAGTAATTTCTGTCATCAGATATCTAAGTCACAATAAATATTCCCTATGCAGTGACTGACATCTAAAAGGCACATAAAGCATGGGCATGAAAGTGTTTCTAGGAGAGAACTATAGGTGTGACAAGCAGTCCTCATCACAAAACAACCTATGAGAGTTGTATTCTTGCAAAGGATGCCAAAATTCTGTAATGCTGTAAGTGACTTTTCAATATTTTGTAGCAAAGAAGACACATTACAGAAAAAAATAGGTGATGCGCTTCTTGTTGAAAATTCTTCCAGAAATGCCTCTCTGCTGTGCCATCTCATCCTTCTCCTCTCCCCAAAAGGCTGAGGAAGAGACTGGAGACAGCATTCTCTTCTAAGGGTCAGCCAGTAAATACAGAACCCAAATTTTGGCTTGCTAACTAACTGAATTGCCCCAAGGGGAAAGATAAGGTTACAATTTAAAAAGAAAGCAAATATTTCTTTGGTGAGGCAGGTTTGGATCTCTTGACTCTTTAAAATTGCTTCCTCCCTTAACTGTTACATTTGTAATTCACTGTATCCTTTTCCATTCTTAATCTAAACATAATAACCCATCTTTCAGCCACAGATAATAATCCAAAAAACACACCAGCCTCCCCTCACCCCTTAGCCTGGAATGGGAAGCAGCAAGCTAGGATAACAAATAGTGACTTTCTAGTCTCTCACCCCGACCATGCAGGTAAATTCTGACTATAGTTATAAACTTCACATGGTTCAAACCTTAGAGCTGTCAGGTAAAGTCCACTGAAGTGTGTTCAAACTACAAATTTTATGTACAACCCAGTATTCTTACTAGACTTCGGGTGAGACTTTAACCTATTCCTTGGGATATCATTTGACTGCTGTTGTTGGGGGCTATAATTTCACAGGGGTGTCTCAAAATTTCAGCACAGTAACCCAAAACTCTTAACCTCAATTCAGCCTTGAACCTGATCCCCAACCTAAACCTAATCCAAAGCAGCAATTCAGCAAAGCCTCTTTGACCTACCACTGATTACGGGCACTTCTAATGGGAGCCTCTCCACTCCCTCTCCTCCTTTTTAAACAACACATCCCCAGGCACACACTCCCTCCCTATATCACCCTTGGCCACTAAGAACAAAAGTTAAAGGCAGCTGGGGAAGGGATGCAACTCTGTCACAGTTCTTGTGAATCAGGATTAAAGGAGATTTTATTCATTCTGTGGAAAAAGAACATGTTTTAGGGAAAATATGTTGCAAGGAAAGAATATATAGGGGAAAACAATAATGGGGAAAATTATAGGGGAAATTATAGAATTATAGGGGAATTATAGAATTATAGGGGAAAACAATTATGTTAGACTTCATTATTTTTCTTCATGTTTTAGAACACTTTAAACTGCTAGATTTGGGGCATCTTTAAATTCTTCTCCTTGAATGCCTATAGAAGTGTCCATTAGCTTATATAGACCCCTAAATTTATCCTTTTGTACATAGAAAAGACTGGGATAGCACCTTGAAAACAAATGAATAAAAGAGGTCTTTTTCTTTTGCAGAACTCTTAAAAGTTGCTAATGGGAGCCCAATAAATCAGACTACTTCTTAACCTGACAATAAATTGTTTGTCAGTTTAGAGTTGCTTCCTGAGAGATACCTTCTACCTCAGTCCTGCTGAACTTTAAATAGAGTGTGTGTAATAGTTTTGGAACCACATACCAAAATTTGAGGTAAAATTTATGTAAGAGAATGAAAGCACTCATTTTTTCACTCTATCCTGTATTATTATAAAAAAATCTAAATCTAATGGAGTGCTTTCTTAATTTAAAGTCTTAATAACAATTTTTTTGGGGGAAAAAGCTTAATTAAAAAAAAACCTATGGCTTTTAGGAAATTTAGTATGCATACCTAAAAATAGACTAGTTTATTGTTTGAAGAAGTGGCAATGACAATGACAAAGTGAATAATGAAGATACATTGAAAATAAAGTAAGCTGATGCATTGGAAAGAAAAATTTTTAAACTTGAAAGTAGTAGATGTTTATGTAAGACTGATACAGTATGTTTAGCCACACTCCTTGTACATCAGAGTGCAGCATTGCCTTGGCAGTTTGCATTAGCTCAAACACCCTGCCTCAAGGAAGGTCAAAATTATTTCTTTACTGAAGGTTTCCACCAAAGACAAAACAAACCGGAACCCCTTCAGCCCACAGGTATGAGAGGTAAATCATGTAGTAAAGCAGGGAACTGCCTAGCCACACTCTCTTCCAGGTAAGTTATTCTGAATTCTGGGTAGCCTTCCTGCCTGACTGATGGGGCACACAGTGTTCAGCCTGCAGACCCCACTCCTCCAAATCTGCTGTGACTGGAGGCAGAACACGTGACCTAGTTTTCTGAGATCAATGATCCTGACCTGTTCCTAAAATCACACACACCTCTGTTTTAATCAAATAGAAATTAGCACTCCCACATCCTAATTTCTGTATGGATAAGCTTCCTGACTTCAGTAAGTCCTAGTTCTTTATGAAGTGCTGTATTTGGCTCCTCACTGCTGCTGTAAAGGTACACTGAGCTGACATTTAATTTAGTGCACAGCAACTCTAACTGAAGAAATGGCTCACACTTGGTGTTGCTACATTACAAGAAATCATAAACACAGCACGACTTGAACCTTTCAAGTACAGTTTTTTGTGTATCCCTGTTAGGGTATTATGTACACAGAATTCAAGAGTTTTATTGCAGTAAAAAAAAAAAGTTATTTTTTAAACTTAGAAAACAAGCTTAACCATTAAGAACTAGTTTTAAAGCCTTGCTAATCCTTTGGATATTGAATAGTCATCAAACTAAGCAGTAGGAGACTTATGTGGCTGCATGTTCATCATGTGGTAAAATCTGGAATCTGTGCTACTGTATTTAGGATGAGTAATTATCACAGTCAAAATGATAACAAATAGTGCCCAGTGTGATGCAAAGAGCTCTACACAAGTTAACATGTGGAGAGCTCCAGTCCAGTTAGGTTAGTCTGTCAGGTTACCAGAGATGACAGTAACTCTCACCTCCATTAGCTCAAAGACCTAGTGGAAAATCTACCAGGTTTGCTGGATTTCCACAGAATCATGGTGAGGATGATGAGGAATGTAGTGTTTCAGCTGTCCCAAGGGGAAGAAGAGCTTAACTTGAGGCTGGAATCAGGTGCATTCGAACAATGAGAAGTCAATGCAGAGCATTCCGTCAGGTGGTCCTGCTTCCCAAGTGGTTTTATCCTGGCCCTTTGATTTCTGTCATGTTCTCACTGCTTTGCTCTTCCCCATATCCAACCTCATGCTTTTCTTTCCACAGGACAGCCATACTACCCAAGGGAAGAGGTCTGGCACAGGGATCCTGTGAGCTTCCAAATTCCTCAAGAAGATACAGTTCAACCACAGCAAAGCTATTCCCAAAGGATGTGCCCTGTAGATTGGTCCAGCAGTTATAACCACTGGTATCAACATCTCATTAAGGAAGAGAAGTGTGATTTGTTTGCTGTGCTATCAGTGAGCTTTAGATGTGTTCTGAACTTGCCTAGATATGTTCTGGACTTGCCTGCCAGGTCGGGTGCCCCCTAAAGTCAGTGGCCAGATGCTACTCTGGCTTGCCTAGGACATGGAGTCAGCAGACAGATGCTGAGCACAAGTATCCCAAGGGAAGCAGTTTGGTAGAGGCCAGTATTCATTTTTCTGGAGCTCAGAATGGAGACACAGGCAGAGGTATTCTTCATCTCAAGTAGCAAGTGTGTTTTGTGTTGGTATTTTGAACTCTAGCAGAGAATGTCACTTAATTACAATTTTTAGCAAATCATCTCACTCCCTGTGGATGTGAGCCTAGTTTTGACATTTCTTCTCTTTTCTCTTTGCTAGTGCATTCATACATTTTCATCTTGCCTCCTTTTTTGGTTGTTTGTTATATGTACACAGTTTGGGGTAAAAATTGAGTTTGATTCTCTCTTCCACTGCAATAAGTGCACGCAGAAGCCCTGAGAGTCATAAAAACTCCAGCACAGAGGAAAAAAAAAGTGAAATAAAACACACAAGAGATGATAAAAAAACCCCAGCTATTTCTGGACCTGGTGAGCTCTTGTGTTGTAGCCAGTTACAAAATCATGAGATCACAGGTGCACGCCACATGACCAGGTGATAATAAAGCAACTCCAGAATGTGATCTTGAGGAGTCTGATGCTGCTTTGTCTCTGTAATACATCCATCCCAAGGTGCACTTTGAAATCTGTTTCATATTTAGGGCTTTTTTTTTCTTTTATACTAGTAGCTCTAAGGGTAGTCAAGCAGATGAATATCTACATTTAGGAGCCCATATGTTAACAAGGGGCTGTGAGGTGACATGATAAGTTTGGTGAGGCACGTTCACCATATGCAAAATTGCTGAGCAGTGTAAGAGGTTTATAAACATATGGGAACTCATGAGCCATTGCAAGAAGAAAGTCTCTCTCACAGGTTACGCTCTGGCCAGTCCTGAGGGTTTGGCAGGCTGACTTGTGAGATAACTTTATTAGTCATGGAAGTACTGGAGTTAGACAAACTCTCTGCAATACTAGTAAAAGCCAGAACCATATTTTTCACTGTGAAGGAGAGCACTAAGTGAAAGGGACACCTGCTTACTGCTATCTTACTGCTCCACTTGACAGAAGTCATGCTGAAAGGAAGAGGAGTCAGGAGTGCAATGACTTTCCTTGCTAGGAAATATTTGCTGTATCCAAAGCAATAAGCCAAGTACCAGAGAAGAACTGAGTGGTTGTGAAGCCTCAGTTTTGAAGTAAGTCAGAGAGAGGAAGGACAGATTTCTCACAGAAGAAATCTCTCCTGGGAACATTAGTTTGAACAGACTGATGCGGTAATTTTTGAAATATGAAAAAAGCAATCTACTTACATAAGTTTTCCAGAACCCCTGTGCTCCAAAAGGCATCTCTTGTCCTTGCTCTGAACAACAAAATTGTTCATAACATCTTTCATTTGGTGGGCAGTCTTTATTTGAAGTAATTTGCTTCTTCATTATGGTGACATGTACCCTGTTTTATGGTGACATGTACTCTGTCACCATGAATGCAAACCACTAATGCAGCTTAGCTTAATATTACATTGCAGATTAGGTTGTGCACAGCTCATCATGGCATAATACTGGTGTTGTGAACTGCAACTGCATGAGGAAAACAGTGGAGACATTGCGTAACAGTGACCTGTTAAATGTATAACTCCAGTGACTAAAGCATTAGTCTGTTTAAGAGGCTTTTTATCTATTTTCTTTTATTTTTTGCAGGTGGTGTGGCAAGATTTTAAAGATGGCTCCGGTGTTATATGAGATGTACTAAGATTTGGACAGGAAAATGCTAGCATATTAGTCAGGTGACATGTTTCTCTAAATAATATCTGAGGTCTTTTGAACATCATGCAAGCGTTTCGTATTGAACGTTCATGAGCCCCCTAGTGAGACTCAAGAACTCTCAACCTCTCATCCCATGCCCAGCATTAAGCAAAGTAGGCTGTTGAGTTAAAAAATCCTTCCAATTACAATGAAAATAATCCAGTTTGAAGATTTGGCTAAAATCTGATGCTAAAGAAAGTTTTCAAGCATGTTACAATAATAAAAAAAAATACATTTTTGATGACTCTAAAAAGAAATAAAGAACTAGGAAAGGACTGTTTATAGATGATTGAAGGAACTAATTATGAGTCCTCTATAAAAGACATTACAATTATCATACATTTATCAGCTTTTCAGCTTTTTGAAAAAGAAAACCTGATGAGCAACTGTACAGATGGCAAGACCTGTTCATTTTTTTCTATATTCTTCCAGAAAGAAATAAAAATACCAAACACAGGGGAAAAATATATGACATCTCTGTCAATTACATGCCCAGCCAGAGAGAAATTGTTTCACCCAGCTACTCTGAATTGTGGATAATCCCCAAGCCCTGACTAAAATCCTTTGCAGTGATATCTTCCTCTGTACACCCAGATTTTAGACTATTTCTCTAGTAATCTTCATCTGAAAAAATCCTCCTTTAAGTCTGAGTTTCTTACTGGCATTGTGTAGTTGTTGACCACACAACAGTGATTCTGTAGGTAATTTTAAAGGGTAAACATGACAAGGAATTCAGAATTTCACTGAAAAGTAACTTTAAAAATTTTAATAGTGACTTTGAGCTGAGAGTTTTCATAGGAATTTATCAGGTTTTGATAAAACTTATGTGATGTTTCTCAGGTTCAGGAAGAAGTTTCAAATGAAGACCTCCAAGAAGAATGACCCATTTTAGAGTCTTAGAAAAATACGTAAGAGTCAATTTTCTTTCCATCCATGGACTTTGACAGCCATCAGGCTATTAGTTCATTTAGGATGAATAAGAGGATGAGGATATGGAGGGGACCAGCTGTAACATCAGGTCTAGTCCTCTAGTGTGATGCGCAGCTACACACTAAAAGCCAAATTCAGAAAATACAAGGTCTCTTTCACAATGCTATGATTCACATTGATCCACAACATTATTTTTAATATGTGGCAATAAAACGAGAAATTGTACTAGCTGCTGAAAGCCACAGCTGAAATGATCTACAGAGAGAAAGTAGCAAAGATCCCAATCTGAAATTATGATTATATCATTATGAAATTATATAAATTATGATTATATCATTATCAAGTCTGCTTCATTTAATATAGTTAATATTTGTTGGGTCAAAGGAAGTTTGGCCCCTGTATTACAAATTTTAGCATATAGAAGTGGTTAAATTAGTTTTGATAATGGGGCTTCTAAGTTGCTGTGGTGCATCTAAAAATATGTTACCTTAACTCTAGCTCATTCTGATGCACCTTTTTTTTCAATATGACACCTTAAATTTGCCAAGCTGAGTCATAAGTGCACCCACTTTATTTCAAAGACATTGAGAATGTTAGCAAAATTTCAGACAAAATGGAACTGAGTTTGGATTTTGTAATGAAACCCAAAACCAGTCAGGTTTCTCTTGGTTTTGTGTTTCATTGCAAGAAACTCTAAGATGAGTGCAGCCCAGAGTGCATACATTCATGATCAGCAGTAAATGTGCAGAGAAAGAAATAGTAGAACAGACATCAGATTTTTCTCTGCAGTCAGCAACGCCTGGAAAGCTGCCCTGCTTCATTGCAATGCAGATTTGCAGACTTTGGCCCAAAAAAGACCTGTTGGCGAAGTTTGATACTGAAAAGTAATCTTCTTCAGGAAATGAGTACCAAAGAATTGTTATACCACGTAATAAGAAAGAAACAATAAAGATCCCTGGCAAGAAAGTAGCTCTGGTTTGATGGACAACAGTCATTATAAACTGGGCTTTCAAATAAAAATACCTTCATCCTTTTAAAAGGGTTTCTGTATTTTAAATATGGACATTCGCATTTCAGACTGGAGAGCCTCCAAATGACCTCCTGACTTTAAAGGTTAAGCACTATGAGAGAACAATTGCAGACACTCAGAATAAGAAGGAAAATATGATTTTATAGCTGGAACAGGCTATAGAGTATCTCTTCTAACATTTCAAATTTGGATTAAAGAGGTAACTATTGGGAAGGGTTCAAAAACAGCCAAGGCTGGAGAAATGAATGAATCTACTCTTCATATTGCTTCACTAACACTACTTCCCCAGTCACTCCATTTAAAGACAATATGTGAGGGCTTACTTCTGTACTTAGTGTTTGATGTTGGTGACAAAACTGCGAGTACATAAAAGGCTGTGACAATCGTTCTGGTGGTGAAGTAATCTGGTCAGCTATGACAAGATCTGTGTGCAAATTAATCGAAATAAAAAGGCAAGAATCCCAAGAAAAATAACCAATCCAGACATTACTTCTCCTTGTTGGGCTACTGAATTTTGGCCCTTATTTAAGCTTTGTTAAGGCCTTGTCTTCTCTATTTCTGTTTACATTATCATTGGCTTCATATAAGAAAGTGCACTCTGTCCCTAGGTTAGTGGTTGTTGTATTTGTATGAGATGTGGAGAGGATTAGTACAGTGCTGCAAGGGGGCTGAACAGAGCTGAAGATGTTCTTATGGTCCTTCAAGATTCAGCAAAGACAGGAAGAGGTAGAAGAGTGTTACCCCTTGTTCCTCTCTTATCTCAGAAACATATCAAAACACCTCTTTCCATATTATGTTGCTTTTACTAGGTGATCATCTGCACTGTGTGTATAGGAAAAAGATGAGCCCCTTTTTCTGATGGGCCCTTCTACCTGAAAATTCATGTATCTTTTTGATGGAGAGATATTTTTCAGAAAGGTCTGCTGGTGGGAACTGATATGGAATTGAAACATTAGAAATCCATGTCTATAGATAACTCCAGTAATGAAAATATGAATGACTATAGTCTACTTCACTAGTTTATACATTGTGTTAACATTTTCAGTGTTACTAAATAATAAAAACAAAAGAGGATTAGGTTTAAAATTAATGGTGGAAGTTCTTGTCAGCACCACCTATTCAGAAAAGAAATAAATTGGTCTAATTTGATGTTTATAGTGGAAGATTGTCTCGATAGCATAAGTGGACCAAAAGCAAAATATGAAGTCCTATCATCCTAGCTGAGGCAGTTTTGAGCACCTGGAAATAGTTGTCAATCAGATTCAAAAAGAAAACTAAGAAACAAAGGGATTTGAATTCCCTAGGGAGTTCATGATATAAACATACACTTAGTAGCTTTGCCCCTTCAGATAGAGTTGACACTTCGTTTGCATACACGTCCTTGTGTGTGCAACCAGTGCAATGTAAATACAGCAGAGACAATTTCTTCTTCCTGTACACGCTTCTAGGTTTTGGTTTAAGCAATTTTATTTTGGGCTGGGATTATTTGTGTACATTTTATGTTTCAATATTTTTCATAAAACTTACCTATTAATAGATACGATATTGTAAGTTACTATGAATTTTATTTACAATATTTGTTAGTCAGCAAAGAGATAATACTCATCTTACAAGATGACACACTACACTGAATGCCAGTTCAAGAAACACAGTTCCAGTCTACTAAAATTGGTTCTGAATTAATGAAACAAATCTTACTTATCACTGCTACCTGTATGAAAAACAGACTCAGCATGATTAAGAAACTAGACCTCATGGGGGAGTGAGTACATCAGATTCTCCAGGTGTGAAGCAGTGTTTTGGGTTGGTTGAGGTGAGTAAGTCAGAAGCTGGGATTCTTATGCAAGACTCATAGAAGCAATCACAATTTCCATTTGCTTTTCCAGTGTATTTTTCTTCATAGTGAAAATTGGAGCCATTAACTGATGTCTCTGTGAGCCAAAGCAGCATAAAATCTAATCTTCCCATGGTCAGCAAAGACTAGAAAAAGAAGTGACTGGACATGATTATGTTAAAATTTTGGAGAAAACCATATCATAGCACAAATACACATCTTCTGTTGTGTTTGCCAGGTATCTCTTTTGTCATGAGAGAAACATGGTCCTAAATGATCATCCTTGCAATATCATAATTTGGATGTTTGTAAAAATCATAGAATTTTTGGTAAGTATTAATTACTATGTATCTGAAAATTTAATCTATCCAGATACATTATTGCTAACTGAAGTTTTTCAAGCATATTTCAAATACAGGCTACACATTTGTTCATTAAGCTGTGGGAGGAGTGGAAACTATCCATGTCATAGAAAAATTAGAAACAAAATTTAGTGTTTATAGAAATGGACACAAATACTCTAACTCAGAAAATGTGTGACTTTTTGTAGAACTACTGTGTTAAAAATAGTTCAGTCACCAAAGCAGCCAAATCACACCTGGTGTATGAGATTATCCAATCAATAGAAAACATTTGAAGAGAAACATTTAGACCTGCCACTTGCTGTTTTAGGAGAGTTGAGCATACTACAATGAACGACACAGCCTAAATGTCTTTCCCTGAGACCTCAACCTCCCTCCTTGATCATCTGTGGGCTTGTGAACAACCATTCTGTAGGGTCTGATGGAGAAGTACACAGAAATACAGATATATTAGTCATTTGTCTCGCAGTTTCTGTATTTCTATTGTTTGATCCATCTGAAATGACCAAAAGAGGTAAGCCAATTTATTATGTGTATCCTGGGCTTGAATCTCCAAAAAAGGCTTTAGTTTTTAATGTTCAGACATTATCTACATCTCTCACATGTTTTTCACCTTCACTAAAGTGTTTCTGTGATTAGTGACATACAGTGCAAAAGAAGCTTTTTTTACTTCATCACTCATGTGAAAACATGAAAAATGTTGTAAGAAATGGAAAAGTTTTCTCAGTTCTGTTAGCTGCTTTCTGCCTGGTGAGATGGGGGATGGCAGACTGCTAGAGGAAACATGCAGATGGCATAAGAAACGCATATTTACAATTCTGTCCAGCTGCACCATATAGTCTGGTTATCAAGGGAGTTGTGAAGAAATAAGAGATCATGGGGGAATTCTGAGCATAGATTTTTCTTGATTGCAGAGCAGAAACTGCTGCAAACATTCAAATGTAAATAGACTACAACTTTTAGGTATAAATAAGATATTAAATATTCCTTGAGGTGTAAAGAAGTGGCTTGGCCTGTTCCAAGGCCTGCTGCTGGACAGCTGCAGTGCAATTAACTACAAGGCCCTCCGAAGTTTGAGCTGGGTCTTACGGGTTTTGTTGTTTCACCTCCATCTGCCAAGTAATTCTTCAGTAAGCTGACATCACACATATCATCTTTCCTTGCAAGAACACATTGAAAGCTCTGTGTCTTACAGAACCTTTTTCTCAATGCTTCTTTGCTAACAGGAAAAAATGGTCTTTTACAGGTAGTTTTTTGTGATTTAGCTGGTCTGTTTGGGAAAGGAAGGCGACATCAGATGCTGTACCAAGGTTTCTGTATGTGACATTATGATCTGAAAAACACAGAAAGAGGTAAAAAATCTGTTATTTACACTGTGGTGTCAAGTCTTCAATTACAATATGCAGCAACTTGACTATCCCTGGTGTTTGCCAGATTTTTTCTGATGCTGTCAGCAGTTGAGGGAGTTTTGATATTTATATGAACTAAACCTGGGTTTATAATTTTACACTTCAAACTTTTTTCATTTATTGCAATTGCATTCATATTATGACTGTATCTGATGGAATCCAGGAAATTCATCCCACTGCATAAAAAAACGCACCTTGGAAGTACAAGGAAGTAGTACAAAGACCTTTATTTTATTTTCCATCCTGTGGCTCCTTTCATAAATCCTAGCCCTTAAAATGAGTAAAGAATATAGTGATATTTAAAGCAAAAAAAGAAAAAAAATCAGTCTTCGTATCCTATTCCCTTAGCAGCAGATTGTACTTGTCCTTCTATACTTGCTTCATGCAAACTCAGAGAACATAAAGATATACACATTAGAAATTTTTTTTTACTTGCTAGAAGAGGCATTACGTGACAGACTGAAAGTAACATTTTAAATGCTGTGGAGGAACTATAATGAGAATTGGATAGTTTGTGGCACACCCCAAAATGTTTGTGATTATTTCAGCCTCATAAAAGTTGCCAAAGTCTATGAAAACAGCTTTTGTTGTCCTGGTATGGTGCGGTGGAGAGGTCCCAGATTTCCTATGAATCTGAGTGATTGGAGCAATGCAGCTGGCTGTGTTAGGTGACACATACCAGGACTTTGAACTACCTATAAAAAATAGGTCTCATTTAGCATGTAGTATTAGGCATTTGGCATGCAAAAATGCAAGACTTCCCCTTGCCTTCAGCCAGTCACTGGGAGCAAGCAGAGCTCTCCCACACAGAAGGGAGGTCTGGACTGCAGGCATGCTGCCGGCTGGAGGGAAGGCTGGAACAGAGGCACCAACGTGCTGAAGGGAGAGCTGCAGCCCCTTTAAACCCCTGTCGTAAATCTGTTCCAGGAGTGGGGAACAAACAGGGCAGAATGAGCAAGCGTGTCAATGGTTATAGATGTGGGGGCCTGTGTCTCAACCTTGAGACAGTCACTGTCTAAAGAGAGAAGTCTTTTCCCTGTGTGATGGGTTTCTTCTGGAGATTGTCCCTAATCCCATGTTTTAATGACTCTCTAGAATTCAACCACCTTTGTGGACAATGTCACCAAGACTATCCTAACACAAGGTTTGTGGCATTAAGGGACGCTGTCCTGTAATATGTGTTCCTTATTGCAATTGAAGAACATCAGAAAGGAAGAGGCAAAATCCACTTTTGTTTAAATTAACTGTATTTCCTTTGCCAGGATTTAATTTATGCATGCATTCTTGATCCAGATTTCTTCTTAGCTGTTTACTAACAGGTTAATGTCATGAGGAGTCTTACGAAAGGCTTTCAGTCATTGTCTCTCCTTAGATAATTTTATAGGAAAAAACCCAACTATGCAATGCTAGCCCTTCAGAAATGTTTAAAACTACAAGCACAGAATTTACATCCTCTACAAGGTTTTTGTGTGACATTTTGTCATTTGTGTTAGCTCGGATGCTAGTGAGGAAGTATTTTCATCAGCACTCCCTACCTGAAGCTATATCTGAATTCTACCTTGCTGGTGGTCCTTAATCAGTTGTAATCTCAAGACTCTGAAAAGGTTCTTACTGAAGTTTTTCTCCCGTTCCTTGATGGCATAAGGTCTGCTCCCCTACATGAGTGCAGTCATGTTGACAAAAGGGGTCCCAAGCTCTTTCTCTTGCTTTCAAAATGGTGACCCAGGAAACTTTTAACTGTTAACTTTTCTTGCAAAAGCACAGTATAAATATTTTCATTTTTCTTGGAGGTTTTTTCAAAAAGAAAGAATGTTGTAGGTTTCCTGTGGCTGCTGCAGACACACCTCTCATGTTCCTTCACAGATGGAATTTTTTTTATGCAGCTGTACAGGTAAGAGGAAGGAGACACATCCATGCAGTGCATCTTCCATTTTGAAAGTCCTCTGCCAATTTTATAAAAACATAATTTCTGAAGGTCACTGAAATTTAACACTAGGACCAGACATGTGGGAAGTGGAAGATTTCTATCCTAGTAAGCTGCTGTCAAGATCATTAAGATCTTAGCTGTGTTTTCCATTTTTAGAACAGACTTTACTACGTATGCAAGAGTTACAAGAGGCAACTGAACTTGTGCATTTCGGGTGTGGTACAAGAGTGAGTCAATATTTAGAGGCATTTGAGTAGTAAGACTGTAAGAAGAAACTGTGACCTTCAAAATCAATTTAAGATGAGCACTTTCTAGTTCTCTGTCCTGTTATAATTTAGTAATGATAATGTAGAGTAAACTGTTCATACCTTCTGTACAGGCTGATAGCTGATGTACCAGAATAAAACAGCCTCCAGTATCAGGAAAGGCTGCTTTTGCAGAGAATGCCATACACATCCCTTCTGCTAGAGGAGTGTTGCCCTTCTGCCACAGTTAAAGGGGATGCTTTTCAGTGGCTCATCACTGTTTGTAAAATCACTGTAAACAGAATAACTTCTACTTTTTGTGAAGTGAGATGTTTTGTATGCAAGCAATTCCAATTGAAGAAAGGAAAAAATTCTGAAACATTATTAGTTGGTATTAGTTGCTACTAGAACAACTCTGAAACAATTATGTAAATAACTGGTGTGGTACACTGATTAATCTCTCCAGCTATTTCCTGCAAAGTAGAAGAGCTATCCTGTCCCACCTTTCCTGCTAGGACCTGTGTCTCTATAAATGTATGTTGATAAATACGTACAAAAGATATTTATATGTCTCATGAAACTTGACATCATAGTACTTCAATCTGATCAGTACTCTTTTTCTCTGTTTGAAATTGCAAGTACTTAGCATGGAGAAGTGTTTTTGTCAGGGAGATAAGACAGAATTACAATAGCAACATCAACTTGGTACAAGTTTTCTGGGGCAGAGCTGCTCCTACCTGTCACTGTCCAACTTCATCCATGCCCAACACGGCAGTATATTTTGAAAACTCCTCAGCAACCAATCAAACACACGGCCAATGCCATGGGATCTGGAATTAGATGCCTTCCTGTATGGGCTTGATTTTTCTCACCCCATATACTCATTATGATCCTACCAGAACTGGCTTTTTTTACAAACAATCTTTTTTGGACTCCCTAGTGGAGCATAGAGGGTGGATGCGCTGCAGGATCTTGACCTGTACCTTGCCTTGGGAGTCAACATGTGGAAAATCTCAAAAGACCTCTTGTTTCTAGCATGAATTATTCCCAGAAGCCAAAGTAGAAGAATTAACATTTTAAAACCCAAAGTACAGCAGCCTTCCCTTTAAAATTCATCAGCTCTTATCTCCAAGACAGGACATAAGTTTTCATGGGTAATTTTATTTTCCCCCTGCTATCTGCTTACAGAGGCAGGTCCTTTTCAAGAGATTGTCCTTCAGGCCATGTTTTTCATGACTTCTTACCATTTAACATTCTTTGCATTGTGTGCTCCAGGTCCATCAGAAACAGTTCTCTCTTCCCGCTGTCTCTGAAGTTCATGTCTAGGTCTGCCCTTGAGAGTCTCCTAGACTCTACTTGCCCCATGGAGAGTGTTGTCCCACATTGTCTTGTACCATGCTAGACCACCAGGTTTGTGGCAACTATAATGATGCATTTATGCTCCAGGCAAAAGCCAGCTGCCCAGTTTCTTCTCCTCTGGTCCATTCCCTGTCACTCAGAGAGCACACTTCAGGAGGCAACTATGACCAGTCTGCCTCACAAGCCAAATGTGGAGCTGCTTATGATACAAACTGTGAATAAAAAATATAAATTGCACAATCTGCCACTTGGAGCCCTAGTACCTCTCTTTCTTTTTGGCAGGTATTGGAGAGCTTGCAGCACAACGCTATCTATGTATGGAAAAGAATTCAGTGTGCACAGTGTCTCCAGCTAGTCAGTCTGCAAGCTGCCCCTCTCCAGTGTCAGCAGAAGACTTTTCCAGTGAGCTTGCATGACACACACTTTTTTGTTGGTTTTTGCAAGCAAAACCAACCAGGGCATTCAGCTTGAGCCTTCTACAAGCGCATGGCTGGCTGAGGAAAAACACTTTTTTATTGGTTGGGACTGGGCCATTCTTGGAATTTTGCATTCAAGTGCACTGGTCATGCAAAATGGTAGTGAGGTTGATCTATGTGGCTAAATGGAACAAGCAACGCTCTAGTGGCTATGAAAATTTATTGTTGTTCTTTTCCCCAGATGTTGCTGTCTGTTTGCATGTGTTAACTGAAAAGCTTACTAAATCTCTCCGTTGGTTTCTCTGTTTGTACATCTGAGTGTGAAGATGCTGTACATCTAAGTCAGGCAGTGGGTGAGCTTAGGGACATCTGCAGAAATAGTTATGAAAGGTGAATAATGAGCACAGCTCACCCTGTGCTTTCTGAAATAAAAAAATATACCAGCTACCAGCACCTGATAAACGAAATAAGCCCCATATACACAGGGTATTTCTATTGTTACATCTGTTCAGTAACAGTATGAAATTTCCTTGTTAGTAGCTGGACAAAGTTTTGAATATAGTAATAGAAGAAACTGAAACGGAAGAATCAGCTTGTATCCAATTTGAATCCTCCTGCAAAATTCCTCTTGTCAGCCAAAAGACTTCACTAAATAACCCCTCTTTTATCTCTCTCGACTCTCTTCTGTTCCTGTAGGATGTTTAACATAAAATATTTTATTTTCAGAGCCCTTCACAGCCTCTTCAAAATAGTTTTTCATCTCCCATTCTCTTACACATCAGCTCCCCCCTCCATATCTATCACCCACTTGTTAGATTCCAAACATCTCTGTGCTCTTTCTCATAATGACTCTCACAAATGAGTTGCATCCTGTCAATATTAAGAAATCAAGAACAAATCTTACTCTTTCAAAATTACCCTTAAATATCACTTTTACTTTCAAGACTATGTCTGACTTTTCATACTGTTGGGTGCTAACCCAAGGACACAGTTAAGGACTCCACAGACTCCTGGTCACTTCCTCCCATCACTCACTATCACCAAAAGGGCATTGGGGACAGACAAAGGTGATACAGAAACTTCATCATCAAAAGGCATGAAAAGGCACTTTATTATTAGAAATCTACAGTTCTTATAGAAACAATGGTGGACCTAAGACCTGATTGGCCTTTAGGAATCTTCTCTCACTCTATTGGTGAACTATGAATAGCACACTCTGGAGAATCATGTCTATAAACAACAGTTACAGAAAGAGGGATAATAATTATTTTAATTCTTTCCTCTAAGTTTCCCACAGCTTCTCACAGCTTCCCAGGATTTTTCCTGGGAGAGCTATGCCTCTCTCTGTTCAGAAGATATGTGATTGCCACAACTCATCACACAGTGGGATGGGGAAAGAAGAAAGGGCGAGTAAAAACCAAGAAAATTTATGGGACAAGACAGAATTTGTTAACTTATGAAGGAGAAGTGAAAGAAGAAAAAAAGTAAATAAAGCAAAACAAGTGATGCACCTGCCATGACCATATCCTGGGAGCTTCTGAGTAAATGCTGGCTAACCCTCCTAACACCTTGTCTTTTCCCTCTGTATTGCTGAGCATTATGTTGTATGACATGGTGTATGTTTTCAGTTTGTTCACACATCTACCTGATTTTCTTCCCTCCCAATCTATTCTAGGGGCTTGGAGTGAAATCCAAAGAAGGGTTTGATGCTGTGCAGATGCACTTCAGAACAGCTAAAGCCCTGTGCCATCAGCAGTCTTTTGGTCACAACCCTCATGAAAACTTCTATGAAAAAAAATAACTCAATCCCATCCAGAAGCAGTACACACATACTGACCACTGCTGTCCAGTGTCTCCTTTTATGGTACCCATTTGCTGTAGTCTACTTCATGCTCAGCAATAGACTCTTTCCATGTACAACCTGGCAGAGTGGTATCCTGGGCCTCAGGACTCAGTGATATTTCAACAAGTACTGATAATCATCATAAAAATACAAATATAACTAGCAGAAACTGACTGAAAGAGGTGGTGGGAGTGCTCTCTGAGTCATTCTCCATTATTTACCAGAAGTCCTGGCTAAAATGGGAAGGTCCCAGTTGGCTGGAGGTTGGCAAATGCAGCCTCCATCTACAAGAAGGGCTGGAAGAAGGATATAGGGGTGTAAATCTTACCTTGGTGCTAGGGAAGATCATGGAGCAAATCATCCTGAGTGCCATCACACAGAATGTACAGGTCAACCAGGGGATCAGGCCCAGCCAGCAGGGGTTTCTGAATGGCAGGTTCAGCTTGACCAACCTGATCCCTTCTATGACAGGGTGACCCACCCAGTGGTTGAGGGAACTTTTGACAAGTGCCTGAAAGGAGGGGCTCAGCCTCCTCTCCCACGGAACATCTATGACAGGATGAGAAGAGATGTCTTCAAGTTGCACCAGAGGAGGCCTAGATTAGATACTGAGAAAAATTTCTTCATTGAAAGGGTGATCAGGCATTGGAATAGGCTGCCTAGTCAAGTGATGGAGTCGCCATCCCTTGAAAGTGTTCAAAAGGCTTGTGGATGTGGCACTTGGGGCATGGTTTAGTGGTGAGCATGGTGGTGCTGGGTTAATGGTTGCATTCAATAATCTTGGAGAACTTCTCCAAACTTGGTGATGACTACACAAAGAAGCTAATTTTTGTAAGCTTATAAACCCATCTCTGAAAAGAATAACCTTCAAAACTCAAATCACAAAAGGCTCTAGACATCAATTTAGAAGTAATAGGCTTTTCCTTCCAGTTATGCCAGCAGCTTTTGATGATCTTTTTTAAGCACCTGCCTCTTAAAATCTTTTGGCCAAGATCTAGCAACTACTCTTCCACCTGATTTCCTTTTTTTTTGAGGGACATATCAAGCTTCTCCCTCCTCCTGAACGCCCCAGTTTGCACAGTAGCCAGTGTGAAAACTCCTGTTTAGCTCAAAGGCAGCAAAGACAGCACCAAGGAAATATTTTGTTACACCATGGACAAAGGATCTGAGATTATTCAGTTATATCAAGCATCAGAAACTTCAGGAGACTGTATTAATTTTGCCAGTGGTCCAGATTTTCTGTTTCCGCAGCCTCCTCATGGCACAGGGGAATTTAGCAGCCCTCCTGATGGGTTAAACAGCTCTAATTCTCTAATTCTGTCTTATGGTAATATTCTCCTTACTCTTCCATTCTCTGTCACAGCTTTCTCAGTTTGTCTTCCCACAGAGGGTGGTCTTAACATTTTACTATATTTTCTTTGCTGGTAGGGAAACGTTCACAAACATATGAGTTGATCTCTTGAGGCTGGATGAAATAAGAAAGAGCCTTATCAAGAGGTGTAAATGGAAATCCTCTGCATGTGCAGCAAACACTTGATAGCCAGGATGTCTAGTTCCCTTGCAGAGAGCCCCACTTGACTCTTTCCAGGGAAGGACTACCAGCCACCCCATCTATCCGTGAACTCTGACTTCAGCTGTATTGTTCTCCCATTGCTCCTTCAGTGTTCAAATGCTCTGTGGACCACATAGGCTTGTCCCATCTGGGCTCTTAGCTTCTAAATCCAAAACAAACACAACTTTTTTTTTTTTTTCCCAGAGTGAATAGTAATATACATCACAGAAAATTTCAGTGCTCACTAAATTAAGGAAAAATTACAGGCAGAGAATGTAAAATTTATAAAGAATGCATTATCTTAACAGAGTTTCAGAAAGGGTTCAGAAAATATTTATTTATTTGTTTGTTTATTTGTGTGTTTGTTTATTCTTACCTACAGTTTTCGGGCATATTAGCTTTGAGACAGGTTCAATATCACACAGCAGGATCTGAAAAAAAGTCAGTGCAGAAACAAATAAGGTTATATAGATTTTTTCCTCCTGAGAAGCAACCTCCTCTGAAAGGTGGAGTTTATATATCAAGTCATAAGCAGAAATTAAGCTTTCAGTAATACTAGGCTGGAAAATAACCTGTCAAAGCACTTGAAGGAAGATAGTAGTCTGGTGACTTTGTTGCTTGAAAGCCTACCTGGAGAGGAAACCAGATTGAAGGTAAAGGTTGCAGTTTTAAAGCCTCTATTTCCTTCCACAGGCTTATTGTTTACTTATGCATGGGAGACTAACACTTCATTGAGGCTTATAAGTGTAGAAGTCAGTGTTCAGACTGTTCAGTCCTGTCTGTAGCCTGGTCTTTGTTAAAAAATCTGTCTTGTGGTTTTGTTATAACTCAAATGTTAAAAGAGATTTAGTTACATTTTGTTGTAGCTGTTTTGTGCCAGAAAAGCTGGCAAACCAGGCATTTTAATGTGTCATTTAATTTGAAACTTTAAAAACCATTCAGTGAACTAATCTGTAAAGGCCTCATTCATTTCTTTTCATTAAATTCCATTTCAGCTGAGTTTATCAAACCTCACTTTCCTGGCAGAAAGGGATATTCTTCATATTGTACTTGCATAGTAAAATAGAAATATAGTTTAAGAAAACACACATGCTATAGATACGTTTCAAATATTTATTTCAGGGTCCCTAGTCTAAAAAGAAAAGAGCATAAAAAAGTTTAACAACCTCAAGCACAACAGAAAATAAAAGTGACTATAAATATCCATATTACTTTACCTCATATGAATTCTATCTAAATTGCATAGATGTCATACAAAACCACCATTCTGGCTTTAGTCAGTCTTCAAACAATGTACATATAATTTTATTAATAAAAATGTAGCTTAAACAAATCGAAACCGGGTGTTGTTTTGTGGCACTGTAAGGTATACACAAACATTTCCATGAATATTCATTCCTGTGGCCCCCAACTGCACTGAGAGGGGGTAGTTTTCATTTTTATGCCTGAACATTCTCCATCACAAAGAATTCTAATTAGTAATGGAGAAAACTGGACATTTAAGTCTAAAGCACAGCCAGACTTCATCCTGAAATTCAAATGGAAAAAAAAAACTTTCAGTAAAGTTTGTAAAAATTTGGTTACATGTTTTTTTAATAGCCTTTTTTATTGTCTGATTGTTTTGAGCATTTTTTTTTTTTTTAATACTGAATGTCAGGACCACAAAAAGTGTTCTGGTTCACTTCTGCTCAGCCTGATATGAAATAATGTTACTGATTAAACTTTTACTGTTATCTCTTGGTAAAAGGCTACCAATTAAGTCAATTTCCAAAATGGGATGTGCCAGAACCTAGGGGACATTCAACAGACTGACCTGTCAACAGACCTTGTAGCCTCTGCTGGTTTCAATAACACCAAGCAGATAGTAGGTCTGAATAGACTCTTCTTTCATGTCTTAGAAGAAATCTAAAAAGGAAAGACCTATAGTAAGATCTAAAATTCTAAGTTTGTTTATATTTTCCCTTCTCTAGAAACAAATTACATTTCATCTGCTTGCCAGTTATCAGTGCTTACAAAGAAGCAAACCCAATGTCAGCTAGTGCCTGTATTACTGTTTAAATTCTTCACTAGGTATAAAATGTGGTGTATAGACATGTATTCGTACACTCAAAAAAACACACAAACTTTTGGGAATAATTGATTATTAAATAAGTGAAAAACTATCCTTTTTCAAATATCCTTCCACAAAAGACAGATGAAATATTAAACACAGACAGCACAAATATTTTCTTTTCCAGGAAATGGAGTCCAGTGATAATCAATGAAATAAATGTGTTTCCTTTAAATAGAATACTTTTCCTGTTAAGAAAAACTCGCATGCTTACCCTTTTTCCTCCTTCCTTTATTTATCTTTACACTGGTTGTTCTTACTTCTTCTTAAAGAAATGTATGTTCAAATGACATTTAAATCCCCAGTGCTCCCTTCGAGCTGAATTTGTGACATCTTTCATTTCAGTGGCAAGATAATAAGGTATCAAAACACAACTGCAAATTCATTGCAACAATAAGCCTGTCAAAAACCTTAGCTTAAACTAAACTGCAAGGCTGAATAACCTCGTTCAGAAGAAGAGGGAGAACATAGGGGAGGCATCTACACAGAACTCTGTGGCTCAAATATCTTTTGGAAAAGAAGCTGGGTGGCAAGAAAGAAACAACAGATTTGAATAGCAGTGAGAACTTCCATGTATCCTGAGATCTGTGAGTCAGTGAAAATACAGCTCTCAATAATGCTTAATTTTAATAATTTTCTATTGCCGTAAATGTTCGGTACTTATACAGGAAGAGAGCTCATAGATATTTTTTCCCCCCTCTTTCACTTAAATAGGTCATTGTTTGCAAACCTGGCTAGAACTATTCTTACTCGAGGATGCAGGTGGCACCATCTGTCCTTAGGAGCTCTGTGCCAGACTGTTCTGGCTTCACTTTGTATGTGAACTTTATTCCTGCATAAAATTGCAATATGCAGATCCTGTGAAAATTACTCTGTCTAAAAGAGTCACAAATGCACATAGCATATACAAAATAACAAAGACTGCAAGGATTAATTTTATTAAATTAAAAAAATTCAATTTTCTTTTCAATGTTTTCCCTTGCAGCAACTCAATCAGAATTTAAAATTTTGTCACAAGGTGATATGGGGACTCTTTAAGCAATGTTTTGTTTCCCTATAAAGTACAAACATTGTCTATCTAGCATCTCTTTCTAGGTAGCCTGAGAACAAAACTTCTCTTCTGTGGCAGGGACTGATGGGACAAAACAACACAGAATTCACCTTCTGCACCGGCACTGCCAGCTCTCTGGGATGGGCCTCCTACTTGCTCCAGACATTCAGATCAGGGCCATTCCAGACCAGGAGTCTCCAAAAAAAAAATCAGCTTAGTTTGGGTGCTGATGATGAACCTACTGCTCTTCACAAAGCCAATCTGGTCCCTGCCTTGGAGAGGCAGGACTCTGATGGCCTCTGAGGTCCTGTTTCCAGATCTCTTTCCCACTAGATGTAGATCCTGAGCTGGTCTTCCCCTGGGACCTGTGCCTCTACACTGGCTCAGGGGCAGGAAATGGAGGATTCACAGAACTGTCACAGAATTGCTTTTTCACAAGAAAACAGCAGAAGACTCTGTCGTGTTAAAAAATTTATCCTAAAATCAGTCCACCAAGCTGTAGATGTCTAGTAGCAAGCTCCTATTTGTCAGAATATCCATTTTTTAGGGGAAACTTTGCAGCAAGGCACCAGGCTGGTAAAAGGATTTACTAGTAAAAGTATTTATCAATAGAGTGTGTCTGGTCTGAGTTATATCCTGTGACTCCACTGAAGTCCACTGAACTTAGTCACAGGGAAACACAAAGAGCTCCACTGAGATTAAACTCTCAGTTACATGCATGCAGCCCCAGTGGATTCAGTGAAGATGCAAAAACATACATGATGGCAAAACTTGGCTTGTTGCTATGTATCAAGATGCAGGTGGCACCAGACCCAATGGGTGTCCAGTCACTTGGTTGTGGAAACCCAGAAGACCAGGAATATTTCTCTGTCTGTTCTGAGGTGTCCTGACCCCCAGGGGAACACTGACTTTGACCCTCATTCACAGAGAAAGTTTCCTAGACTTCAAGACAGACTAGAATCCACAAAAGTGTGAAATAGATTATAGAGAGTAGTGTAGGTGTATCACTTGGTGAGAAATTTAGGTTTTGGGATTTTTAGTATGTTGTGGATGGAAGCAAGATGGAGGGCACAGGGTGTTGTCCTGGATTTCTTCCTCATGTTTGTTCTCCTTCCTCTTCATGGGTTTGGGTGGCATTTTGTAACTGGGCAGAGAAGTCCACATTGCGGGCTCTTTGGGATCAGTTATTGGGTTAAAAGGGAAAATAATCTTGGTGTCAGTTCTTAATTGGATAGTTTAGTCTTAAATGATCTTGTAACAAGAGACAGTTAGCCATTTTGTGCCTTCTAATGAAAAGCTGCCGAACTCACAGTAGTGAGACTGTTTTACTGATAAGAAATAATAAATACCTGAGTCTGAACATGAACTACTGTCTCAAGTGCCTTCAATCCAGACACAGAGAAACCCACAAGTGGTACCGCCACACTTGGCAGATGTTCACAGCTGTCTGAGAGCAGAGAAAAACTCGCATAGTTAAGTCACATTTGGGCAGCAGTTTGAGACAAAATTACATTTGTTTTGTTTTTTCAGTTTGCTAATGCTATTTGTCACTTTGAAGTTTGCTGTTATTTTTGGAAAGAAAAAAGGAGAAGCCCCATAAAACCACAAACCTACATGATGCATGTTGTTATTGATACCAGGACAAAAATGAAGGGACAGATACCCAGATTTTATATAGTATACGCAAACATCTTCAGCTTATGTGTTGGCCAAATGTTACTTACTGTCTATTTTTCCACTCAACACCACTGTTTTTGTTCTTTAATCTAATCTATTTATCTGTGAAGGTTTGAAAATTTGTACTCAGCATGTATTTTGGAACATCATAAATACACACCGTTGTTTCATAGGGAACTTAAGTAACTTTGTTATGATAAAGGACATGGGAGAGAGGGTAGCTTAAATGTCAACAATGGTGGTTTTATCCTTTGAAATATCCAAGGGAAGCTGTGTTTGTTGACAGCAAAGTTTATTACTCTGAATGAGTAATTTATTACCCTGAATGAGCAATTTTCTGATCTCCTCTGATCTGCTCAGCTCCTTCTCTTTATCTCTCCCTTGCTCTGTCGTTTCACACCAGGCCTGTGTTCAGGCAGATACAGATAATAAAATTATCACCATCTCTGAAACATATTCTGTTTTGAAGTGTTGCTTTTCCAAATATATTGACACTATTTGACATTGCAGATTTGAGTGAATTTTTCAGAAGATTTTGCTCATTCTGACTGCCCTACAGACCCCTCCCAGTCGCACAGATTATGTTACAGCACTCGGAGAGAGGAGCGAAAAGCAGGGCTGAGGAGCTCCCTGAAAGCCAGACTCGAGCACCTCAAGCAGGGGCCGTCAGGCCGATGCCCACAAACACCAAAAGGCTCAGAGGCAAATTTGGTTTCTCTCTGGCGAAAGGTGAAGGCTCACTGCCACCTGTGGGCAGCGAGCAGCATCGGCAGCACTGCGCTCCTGCGAAGAGCCGGGGCTGGGAGGAGGACCCTAACAGTGACAGCTCTGCTGATCAGAGCCATCCTCTGTGGCTAAAGGAGCTGCAGAGCCACCCAGCTGCGAATGCCATCGGGCAGCCGTGCCTGCCTTCTAGCTCGTACTCTTTGAACCGAGCCACCGGGAGCTGCTCTCTGGCTCCAGCAGGCTCTCTCTGGCATGCTGGGCTGCACCAATGCTGAGCAAGAGCTCTGGTCCATGGTCTCTGTTGGTGTGTGATGCCTCTGTGATGGCTCTGTCCATTTCCAGTCTCGCACCCCATAAAGGATCACCACAGGTGTCCTTACAGCCTGGATGCTGCTGTCTCCAGATCTAGAAAAACTTGGTGGTATGGGAGATTTCATATTCGCTGTTAGAGTGAAATTGCGGATGTTTGAAACATTATCAGTGGTGATCAGGACAAACAAATAGAGACAGACTAGTTCTAGTCTCAAAAACCTGGTTCTCTAAAGAAATGTGGGCTAAAACTTGGTGTTTACAGTTTTAAGAAATCCTTAAAATCAGTTATCTGGATTCCATCCAGAACTTGATTGATAGACAACAAATGTTTTTTCAAATTATATCTTTCTGGAATGGCAACTCTGATGATCTAATTTCAACTGATGTTTTGTAGGGGAAAAAACAATTTTACATCATTTTCATTGAATTGTTGAGTATCTCAAATTAGAAGGGCACATCCATAAGGGTCATTGAGTTCAACTTCACACTCCTTGCAGGACTACCTAAAACTAAATTACAAGACTGAATGCTCTAAGGAAGCAATTCTCTTGAATTAAAAATCATTGTCTTGACCCTAACTAATTTTTTAACATAGAGTGACATCAGGAAAATCCAAACAAAACTAAAAGAAAGGCAATAAAGTCAGGAATAGCCTACATTTTAAAAAATAATAATTTTTTACAGCCTAAGAACTATGTAAAGTACACAACAGCAAGCATATATATCTGAGTTTAGACTGGTTGTGTGTGTATTATTTTGTAATTATATCCTGTGAGAATTTAAATATCTGTGCATGCACATTTGCATACAGTTGTCTTTAATTTGAGAGGGCCAGCAACATACTTCATGCATTCATTTGCATTTATGAAATCACCTGTAAATTTCTCTGTCCCTGAGCAAGTGAAGACAGAGCAGAGTAGCTAAGCAGAATCCAGCCATACACAAACAGACACACCAAAGTCTGTATGTATGCAACAGAATGAAATTCTCTCCACTGTGCCTCCACCAAATGAGAATTTGCCTAGAGCGAGACTATTTGCCCTTAAAATACTCATTAGTAGCTCACTGCATTTGGGGTTCAATGACTTTCTCTTCCCAGCATCCCATCTCATACACTGAGCTGCAGCTGCGCTGGGGCATTGGGGTAGGGAAAAGCGCCTCTCGGAAGCCCTGGGGTGAGCTGCCCTGTGCAGAGAGGCACGTTGTGTAACACCCATCTGTTAAGAGCTGAGACACTGACTGCAATGGAGTCCTGCCAGACTTCTTGGCTCTGAGCGAGTTCCAAACGCTGCAATAGGTATGTGATCTTATCTTCCTAATAGTGTGTAAAAACTTAGCACAATTTGGACACAGTATAAATATTGTTGACAGTGTTCTTTAACAAAATTATTCATAGCAAGTTAGCTCCAGCTGTAAAACTTCTGCTGTGCCTCTTCTTTAATAATACATCTATAACAAATATTTACAATGTAATACCTGTTTTCCCAAAAGGTACAAAGATTTGTTTATGAATTCTTCTTTCAAAAAGTTAGCATTTTTTGGTGTCTCCAAACTTATAATAGTTTATTATGGTTTGGGCAATATCTGAGAAAGCTGTACATAAAAGAATTCAGGACATCTGTTAATTCTAGAATATTTGATTGAGTATTATGATATAAACATAACACTTCACCAATTATTAACATGTTGAGTTATATGGAAATATGAAGTTTCCTTTTATACATATCCTTGTGAATACTAATATTTTCATCAGTGTTCATGAAACTAAGCCAGAGTAAAATGCAATTTCAACTTTTCCAAGATCAAATACAGGATCAGCCATAAAAATAGCAGATTCTTCTAATCTAGAGGAAAGTAGAAGTACATGATTGTGTGTCATATACATGCTTGCATGTCATATACATACTCGCTTAAACAAAATTAGATAAGTTCATGAAATAAGATTTATCAAGGATTGTCTCACATGAATATGCTGGTTCTGAAGCCTGTGAATTACAAATATGTGGAAGCTGGAAGATCATGTTGGATGTTGATGTTCCTTCCTTTTGGTCTTCCCTAGGCCTCCAACATGGATCTCCATAACACTCTTTCCTACCATACTACAGATATTCTTATCTTAAGCTTGTGGGATAGAATGTGATGTGACCTGAGAGAAATTTATTCTTTTTAAGGGACAACAGTTTTCTCTGGCTTTGTATCTCTGCCACTTTCTAGGCTGGGAAACAGCCTGGGCAGAAGCTGCACTGTGGTCAGGCACACAGTTAGGAAGCAGAAAAAACAGTGAATCCTTATAAGTGGAGCAGATGGACCACAGTATTGTACTGTTCTGCTTCTGCAGTCATGGACTGAGCCTCCCTAATCTTACAGCTGTTTCTTTGTTGGTGCAATTGTTATATACATCTTTCAGCAAGCAGTGGGGAGAACCACCAGTAGGAAAGCAAACTGAATCCTCTTTTCTGGTCCCAATGCAATCAGCATTTGTTGTCTGCTGCCTAGAGACACAGCTTTTCCTTGCAGCTGGAAAGCCTTTTTTCTTGTAATAAGATGCTAATTAATAAGACATGTAAAGTACTTGGTTCTGCATTTGAGACTTGCTGCATAGTCCTCCCCACTACACGGGTAACTATTTCTGCCTTCTTGCCCTCTGGCACACTTCTAAATATTGAAGCATGTGAAGGAAAGGTGTGCCACCCACTTATACTAAAGAAAGTGAGAGAAGCAAAGGAAAGAAGAGGGTCCTACAATGGGCTTTTGAAGATTAATTTCCTCTCTCCTGTTGTCAGTACCCAAACAAACACAGAAGTTGCACAGCTGCATTTCATGTCAATTCTGCCACATATTGATTTCCATTTCCCCATCTTGAATATTTTGCAAACACATGTTGGTATTTGCCTTTCCTCTGCTATGGATGTGTGTCCTCTGCTACAGGGCCTGGGAAGAACAACAAACACAAATATATGGTTCCTAAGAGCTGCTTTCTCCTCATGCACCTGCAACCAGGGACAACACTACTCCTTTTGGATGACGTAAGGTCCTTACACCACTTCTGCTGGAAGCCAAGGGGTATCCCACCACATTACCACCATCATTTCATTTAACTTTAGACTTCAGGCCTTTCAGAAAGACACCACTGTGTAGGTATGGAATAAATCCACTTGTACTCCTGATAGTTTTGTTACTAGCTGGTTACTGAGTGAAGTTACTCCTTCACTGTCTTCATTTTGATAAACTGTACTCTGAAATGGCCAGACTGGCTCTTTGCTCTCCTGAAAAGCAATGTAGAAAATACAGTCAAGACCTGGAGTCAAAGTTTAATAACCACTGGATACTGGAGGTCATAGACCACAGGTTATATAGTAAAGATCCTGGACACTGGTGTATGTTCTCTCCAGCTATGAAGGTATAAAGCAGATAATGAGAGATAAAAAGAAGAGAGCTAGAAGGTGGTTTTTATCTTCCTTGAATGTTAGCTTTTATGATTAAAGCCATCAAAAGAGCTGCATTATCTAGTACCTGTGATGGGAAATGGCAGATACAAAGGAAGAGCGGCCCTGATACTAAGACACCTGATGAGAAGTTCCTTTGCTTCACTTCGCTTCATAGTGGATAAGGTAATATGGCGTCACATATCGAAGGTGAGGGTGGACAGCACAGACCATGGGGAAAACATCTCACTACAAGCAGTTTGTACAGGCAAAATCATCCTTTATGGGTGTGAGGACATGCTTCCTTTAAGAGGTTAACACAGTCAGCATATAATACATTCCAAAATGAATTAATTTTTTTCACCCAGATGTTGTCAGTCACAGGTTCCTGGCCTTGGTTTGACTTGGTGAAGTTGCATATAATTTTTCTACTCATGCTGCTCCTCAACAGGAAGGAAAGAGATTTCAAAATTCTCATGACCAGAAACATCTCCACTGTAATGCTGCTGACTACTACCAAATTCCCTCAGGAAAATACCCTGTCCATGGCAATTACCTGCCTTGCAGATATAAAACAGCCTCAGGTGATACAAATACTAACTAGAAAAATGCTGTCCCTGAGTTACTTGTGACTCAAGTGTACTTTTGCTCTTAGTCAGCCCTCCAGCCACCAGCCTAAGATGGACTTCTCTGGTCTTTAGGTTTCTACCTTTTCCACCAGGAAAATGTAACAGAAATAATGTCAGAAAAAAGGCACATCAGTACATGTGGATGCTCTTACACTTGACATTCAACATGATTTCTTCATGTTTGATTTTTCCTCTTTCTTTTACTGAACTTACAGCTTTGCTTTCTATCTGCCTCCCTCTTTGTCAATAGCTGGTTGCAGTTTTGTATACAAAAAAAGAATAAAATTTTGGATGTCCTGGCAGTAATTTATGTTCAAGTGATCACATAGCAGCATTTTAGATTAACTGACAAATCAGTTAACTCTAGCAATAACGAAACTCAAATGATCAGACTGAACAACTACATTAGCTACAAAACAAGTGCAAAAACCTCAACTTACCCACAGGAAAAAAATGTCCTTCACTAACTTGCATTTGGAACTTATTGCACCTCTGACTTGTACTAGTAGCTTCCTATCAAAATCCAGTTTCAGTTGCTCAACAGTGCTGTCCTGTCCTCATGATCACTCCCTGGTGTCCTGCTGCTCACATTGCACCATGGATCTCATCTCTTTCAAATCCCCCAGCTTTGTCTCCCCTGTATTGCTGCTTTGCTGTAGGTAGAGACCTTTTCTGGAACCCATTTTTGCTACCTTCTGGTCTCAGGGTCTAATTCTTGCCTGCATTTCAATAAGAGCAACAACACATGCTAGATACTCCGGTGCCAAGCAGTGCAGGGATGTCATTCAGTTCTACCACCCTTTCGCTGCTCCAGTCTAGGGTCTGACTTACTGTAGAAGCGTCTCTACTTCTATATTTTTTTCCTTAAAAATAAAATTTATTTTACAACATGTCAAGCATTTTTATTTGGGTTCATATTCACTGCGTGTGTGATTTTTTTCAATCATCTTTTGTTTATTTCCAATTGTATTTTTTAAAAACTTATGCATGAGTGTGTGTGGCAAAGGAAAGGCATTGCTGGACACATGCATGGTGAATTTTTGCAGTGTTTATTCTGCCATGAGAATGCAGAGATGAACCTGGCCAAGACATAAGGGGTAATTTTATGCTAATGGTTTGTTGGCATTTTTTCAGGAGATGTAGCAAATTGTGGACGAGCCTAATCTGAAGGACTCTAAGGAGGAACTTGATTTTCAGAAAGTAACAAGAAATTTTCCCTTTAGAAACAGATGTGTTTACTGGGCAGATGTCCAGCTTTCCCACTCCTGCTACTGCTGTCCTACTGCTGTAGGTATATGAGTTAAGATAGGCAAACAGCAAGAGGGCAGAAAATCACTGAAGGGGTATCTGCTTTTTCTTGTTCTCCAGGTCCTCTGTGTCCACACAGACTGGCCCAGCATCCAGAAATACTTGTATCATCAGAGGCAATAAAGTTGTTCCTCCTGGAAGTGCTAGGGTCAGAGGCCTCCACTTATGGGAATAGCCTACTACCTCACAGCAAGGGAAATACAGACATATGGAAGGACAGACAGATAGCTTGATCCTGAGACATGGGCTGCAGCACTGAGATGACAAGATATTGCAATTTCTAGTTAAAGATGACAGACTGGACTTAATGGGATGAGGAGCAGGCCCCCATCATGCCAAGGATGAGAGTTTCTAGAAAACTTCCTCTTGTTTTTATTGAAGCACGCTGTAATTGTGGATGTTTTCTGCCAAGGCTTGTGTTTGCTGCCTTTGCCTGGGAAAGACCAATTCATGCTGGAATTACTCCTATTGGCATGTGAAGTACAGCTCAGATCACTCATCTGTAACCCATAATTAGCTCTGCTTTTCTTCTTGTGATACATGAGCTCGTTTTTTCCCATTTCTAGCTTTTGCAGAGGAATTCCATGTGAATTTCCACTCTTCTGTCTTTAAGCACTTTGTTGAGAACTGGACCCTAAAAGATGTCTAGAATATTTTGCTGTAGAAAGTTGACTACAGAAAGAGTTTGCTCAGATTGGACCACAGTCTGTTACTGGAGGGGAAGCTTAACATTCAGCTTATGCCATCAATTTCCCTTTGGCCCGGGTATTGCCAATGTTATCCTGAGAGTTCCTGTGGTTCCAAGCAAAACCTACTGCCCATCCATCAGCAGAATACAGGCCTTTTAATTTAGCCATGGTGATATATGTGTAACTGAGCCTAACAAAAAAACACAAGGAAAAATGCAGTTCCCCACTTCCAATCTCCTCCCCAGTCCCCCAACCTCCCTCCTTCACTCTGCAGTGGAAAGTGAAAACAGAACTTTAGCTCTGTTTTCTCTCTCCTGGTAATCCACTGTCAAGAGGCTGTCTGTCACTCTTTCCACCTCAATGAAAACATCATCAGCTTTTTCATTTTAAGTGTTGACTTGAGAGACAAACCAGCCCTCATTTGTACCTTAATGTTCGTCTAGAAAGTGTTTTAAGATTTCAGGTTACACTCAGCAAGCCAATGCCCAGTGGGTCTAAGGGCTTAAATGAAGCTGGCCTCTCAGCTTGGAATTTATTGATTTGACACAGTTTCTTTTCTTACTTCTGAAGCATAAGGCATGCAATGGTGAAGGGGGGAAGACCTCAATTAATAGAAGCATGAAATAAAACACACATGTAAAGGGAGGTAAACAATAGGCCAGGAGCAGAAAACATGTAGGAATCAAGTTTGCAGAAAAAAGAAAGGAAAAAGAAAAAAACTAGTTGCATATTGTTGGAAAAGAAACATTCAAACACATTACCAGACTCAAGCTTTTAATTCCATAATTGTTACAGTCCCAAGCAGGACTGTGTGCACCAATCCCTCTCAGAAGGTCACATGCTACAGCTGTGGGTCAGTCAGGGTTGTCTACAGGTCTCCCTGTTCAGCTTTACTTTTTAAGCTACATAAGGAGGATGAAGAGTTTACAAATTTAAATTGAAGATCAATGCAGATAGTTAATATGCTTTACCACAGGCTATGTACAACTCCTTATTTACCAGCTGTTGTCATTTAGTGGTGTCTGACACACCACACATAGGACAGGGGGAGGTGTTTTTGATAAAACTGTGTGGATACCCGTTGGTTAGTGCAGGCCCCTTTACACTGCCTGTGCTCACGACAATCTTTCATTTCTTTCTCAAATATCCATTACTTTAATCATACAACATACACAGCAGGAAAGAATTTCTTTCTGTGCTTAGAGAGTCGGGGGCTAGGGAATAGAGGAGCCCAGAGATGATGTGCTTGTTGGCATGCTGGAAAGGGTAGCAGGATGCACCCTTCACAAGCCCTAAAGAACAGGCAAGACAGCGGATAAATTGATTTAAACCACAGACTGAGCATATCCCCATAGGCTGATTATGGTGATAACGATTAATGATGAAACAACTCACACCCCCATGAACATGACCAGACAGAATAGGGGCAAAAAATGTTATTTAGAAGTCAGACCCTATAGATATTTTCTACGCTGTTGTCTCAAATCTATTGTTGTGTCACCTGTAACTTTACTGATTTATTCTGAATATGCACTGGAGTAGGCAACTTGTATGCAGTAGACCCTTTCCTGCAGGGCTAATGCAATGGCCAGTAAATAATACTAAGCACTCAGTAAGGCTTCTACAAAATAGAAATTGAAAAATGTTAGAAAAACAGATGACATGAAGATAATGCTGAATGCTGAAAAGCTTAAAAATCTGGAGTAATTATTCCAAAGGACTATTTAGAAGCTGTAAAAAAGTTCAAGTGTTTAAATAAGAATTGTTGAATTGGAGCAGCACTTCTAAAAAAGAAAGATTAAATGGAATAATTTAGTACAAAGGCAGCTTTGCTAGCACTTTATTTATTAGTTTCATTAGTGTTAGATCCTTGGGTGAGTTGAATAATTTGAGGTTTAGGTTTTGTATTTTTATACCTACAAGATTTTTCCTCTGTATAAATTTTTAAGGAGAGTGATACAACAAACTCACTTTCATAGTTATGTGGGAAAAGACTGAAAAGAGCCTCATCCATAGCCATAGGGAAAGTTAGTCTTTCTTAGAGTAAGACAAGAGGGGCTTAAAAATGTGTAATTCCTATTATACAAATTCTTTTTTACCAACAAAATGAAGCTTTTGAAAGCAAAGTGTAATGCTTCCCCTCATCTTACATGTAACAGTGAAATGATAGGTTTGATTCACCATTGCTTTTTCCCCATGAATGAAGCCTCTTGGAACGTAAATTCACTTTTTTTTTACTAAGGATGATGTTATAAATGAGTTTAACACATGATTGATATTTTAATCCATGGTTAATCTACTTCTCCAGATCCTTAAAGAGTCCAACAACTCCATAGATAGTTTATAACCATCTAAAATACATTAATCTCTGTAATATGGCTACAACATCTGTTAATCATTTGTTACCCACTTGTACAGCATTTATAAATGCAACCTTTACATAAAGTTTGAATGAAATATTTTGTGTTTGTACAACACATTCCTTTCAAGGAACGCAAAGCACTTTGAAAGCATCATTTATTTGAGGCTTATTCCTGCCACATGTCATAGGTAAGTTGTATCCTCACTTTATCAACAGCCAGGTTAAGAAATAGGGTTACATCCATACTGGAAGAAGAAAATGGCACTTATAAGCTGCATCAAATCAACAGACTTTTGTATCCCACAGACTTCCTGTGAGAATTCCTGCCCATGACTACTGCCACAGAGCATCCATGTTATGCTTCCAAAGCCCCATGTTACTTATGAGATATAGGCCATTGCAATTCCTTCCTGAAGTGAATATGAATATGTTAAAGTCTTCCAAGGATTGGTCAGCAACCTCTCAGAAAGATTTTCTTGAAACCCAGGTCTGTGGGAGACTCCTGTCTCCTGTTTGTAGTGCTAGCAGTCTGTGTGCAGAAAGGAAACTGGTTTTGCCCATGATGATCATTAAAAGTATGAGCAAGCTCTGAAGTTTGCGTTAAAGCCTTCTCTGAGCAGGAACTTGTATGTTCAAGCATGGATGTTTACCCATGTGGTAGATGGTGGGTGTCCTTGGGCCTTGGAGTAGGCTCAGCTACAGCTTTGTTTCGGTGACACTCCAAGTCCTACAGCTCTCACAACATGGTGAAGGAAGGTGTGGTATGACCAAAAAGAGACATCTGGCTTTCTCGTTCCATTTCAATCACAAGCAAGTCCTCTCTCCCTGAGCAGACACTGGGTCATCCAAACAGGGTTACACCCTGAGTTCTGCACTCCTTTCTCTTCAGAGGCAAAGCCCCTTTCTGGGCTGAGTAAACCAGTGCTGTCTTTGCAAGTCATTCTTGATATTGACATTACCAAGGACCTCCTCTTTGCAAATAACCATTTGGTGAATCTGTTCCATCCATCACGCTTCATCTTCCTCCTGCTGGACACTATGCCTTTCTATACTACTTATTCACCCTACAGTCTTTGACACCCATGAAAAACTTCTACATGTGGACATAGCTCCTGAGAAAGGATGGTCAGCAAGATCATGGCAGAAGACATGATGAAGTTCAAAATAAAGCACAAAAATGCAGCTGTTTGGGAGTCAAGGAATTAAAAGATGAGTGATTATACTTATTACCAAGCTCTGCTCAACGCAATTTCAGTTCCTTGAATGTATTAATATGTCTGCTTTCTCACTTGTGACAGGATATTTTACAGACTGTCTTATACATAAGCCTCCTATTTTTCTGAAACCAGGACATTTTTTCTTACCATTTTCCGCCTAAAAAAATAATAACCAATGCTTTTTTTGGATCTCTTTTTAATATGTAGAAAGAGTTGAAAGGCTACACCAGAATAAATTTAAAGAGAGTGAATTTGATAAATTCACCTTGTCTGAAAGGCTCCCCCAGCCATGGAAACAGTCACAGCAATGTGAGGCCTACCCTAAAGTATCACAAGTGTACCTTGTGGTGGTTACTTTACCTTGGTGACCCCTTAATGAGGCAAGATTTTCATTTTGTGGAGTTTGAAGGAAAAGCTGATCAAGTGAGAGCTGTAGTGAAAAACAGCCTCTCTCTGTGAGATCCTTCACCACAGCCTCAAGGGAAACAGCCCTGTAGGTACCTATTAGTATTTGGACACTCCTGCAGCTGCCCTGCTCTCTGCTCCCAGTCTGTGGTGGCTGCTGCTTGGGAAGGCTGAGCTACACAGAGCAAAAAATTACTGAACTCATACATCACAGCTCTGGGCACTCAGCAGCAGCCCAGTATCACTCCCTGACCCAAGTCCAGTGGAACCGTCACCAGTGGCACAAATTTGGCTGACTGAGACAAACTTTTGATGTATTAGCCTTGCAGACTGCTGTGTGTTATAAGCAAATCTGTGTAAGCTGCTACCAGATATAGTTGGGGTTCTGAAAACAATCTGGCTCGGACAGCGTAGTACTTAGCAACACTCTGGATAAGAAGTTAACTCATGTTTTCTCAGCTTTAAGCCTTTTCACCATTTTTTCTTATAGGTTAGAGCAAGCATTTGTATGAATGGCTTCCCTAATCCTGGGGTACCTGATAACATTATACTGCTCCTCCCTCATGGAAGGACAGCCCCTCAGACTGTGATGCACCTTACCCCTGACCACTCTCCCAGATGTTTGGTTCTGTGATGCCCAGTATCCATCTTAGTTCAACAGCACAATATATTTCTAAAAAGAAGGTTGAGGCCTCCACTTGTCCTTATTTATCACTTTTTTTGCTATCAGACCAAAGTATTACTTCTGCAGACCTTTCTTATCAACACAAAGACTAACCATGTTTAATCAAACTCCTTTGGATACCAAGGGTTACCCAAACAGTGGCCTGGGTAAATATTGTTTCCCAAGTAAGTGGTTGAACAAGTGCTGATGGATGTATGCTTGACTGATCAAAAAAATTTAAAAGTATTTGGTGTTTGCCTTCTCTCTTAGCATTTGTCTTTTACTGGGAAAGGTATTTTTCATTTCCTCCAATTCTATTTCTTCTAATGTAGCTATGAGGGCAACGGTAGGATAATGCATACCTCTCTCTTCTGTTGTTTCTGTGCATGAAAGTCTGAAATCTCCTGTGGCAGTAAACAGTGTGACAGTTGGACTATCTCAGCACAGGTCCGCACCCATTGAGACTGTGTTGTGTTCAGCCCAATTATTAGAGTCCACTTCTCCACCACAGAGACTCCATGAATTCACAGCTTGTAAGAACTACTGTGGGTACTTTCTTCCCGTGTTATGACAAATGTCACAGTCTCTTGCTGTTAACAGGCATGTCCAGTTCAGACAGTCCATGACTGAAAAACACATCATAGTAACAGCCTAAAATTTCCTGCTTACTTTACAGAGTCTGTAACTTGTTTCAGAACAATATCAATGTTTCTGGTCTTTTTAGGCTTGCCTACCAGCCCTCAAGTATAACTTAATATATGGCTCATCCTATTTCAGGATGAGTCTATTTGCCTAGACAGTCTGTTCTCTACAATGTTTTTCCAGGGAGAAATTCTGCTGAGAGAATGGTACTCTTGTCCCATCAGAGAAGACAGGTGTGCAAGGCCTTCTGCCTTCCATCTTCCTTCTCCTCAGGCAGAGAAAAGCCTTCTGCTTCTTCCTTCTCCTCAGGCAGACTTAACTGCATGATGCAATTCTGAGTGAATTGATCTCTGGCATTGTCAACTTCTTGCAAAGAACTATGGTCCACTGACATTTCATAGAATTACAGTATCATAGAATGGCTGGGGTTGAAAGGGACCTCAGAGACCATACAGTTTGAACCCCTGCCATAGGCAGGGACACCTCCTACTTGACCAGGCTGGTCAGAACAACCTGGTCTTGAATACTGCCAGAGATGGGGCATCCACAACTTCTCTGGGCTACCAGTCACTATCACAGTAAAGGATTTCTTCCTAATATGTAATCTAAACCTACTCTCAGTTTAAATTTGTGCACCTTTCTCCTGCCACTGTTTGTTGGAGATTGAGAAGGTGAATGTGGCCCTAGGGATGCTTTCTGAGGACTTTTTGCACTGATCAGCTTCATAAACTTGCATTCTAACCTGAGCAACACTCTAACCTGAGCAGCATTCCAACCTGAGCAGCATTCCCACCTGAGCAGCATTCCCCATGCTTTTGCTTATTCAGTGGCCAAATTCTGGGCCTTACATGAATTTGTTTATATGCCCATGCCACCCTCTGGTTCTCTTGCCAATAGTTCTACAAAATGAGATGACTCTCTTTTCAGCCCTGAATTGTAGAGACATACAGGACAACCAGCTACACAAACCTCTTCCATTTTCCTTGAAGATTTCTGTCTACACTCAGGACTGTTGATGGCATTTATTATTGTTGCATAGTCCTACAGTGGATATTTTTCAGTCTCTTCAACTCTTGGTACACCAGCTCGAAAGAGATGCTGGCAGGCATGCCCTTACCATTGTACTGGAGGTTTTGTTAGCAAGCAGCATATGACAAGGGAGCTGAGATAACATAAACTGTTCTAAATGTGTCTCACAAGATGCATAAAAAAGTTACAGTTCTCCACATTATCCTCCTCGAGAGGTGAAAATTGCTTGTCTCTTTGTGACTGGCTGAAAATCATTTAAATCTTAATGCTGCAGATGCATGGCCCTGCCTGAAATCTGACCAGATGCTGGAAAATACCAGGATGACAACAGGACAAACAGCCCTTTCCATGCCTTGATATCCAGACTGGCATAGACTGAAAATTCAGCTTTGCATTAGTGCTGAGTGAAGATCTGAGGGAAGAAAGCGGAAAGGAATTCTCTGTACTTGCTGGCACACAGAAAGGTCTCTGTCTTGAAGAAAATAAGGAGTTTCATGGAAAGAGTAAGTTACCAGATTCCTCACCTGAAAGAAACGTTAGCTTGTTTTTGTTTTTTTTTTTTTTTCTTCTTTGTGGTAACTATCCAGCTGCCTTGTAATGCCTCCTTTCAGGTATGGCTGCCCCAATGCAGCCCACCTGGCCAGCTTGTGTAAATCAGCCCTGGATGGAGCACTACCCAGCCTGCACTCCCTCTGGGAATGTGTAAAGCTGATCAGCAGTTTGAAGGGATTTGTCCTCTAAAGGAGACCTGCAGCACTCAAAGGGGGAAACCCATTCCAAAGAGCATACCAGAGCAACGTGTTTAGAAAACCCTTCCTGAATGACGTGCAAAATACTGAACAGATGCCTCATGCACTTAGCCTTTTTAAAAGTCCTATTATTACCAATTATTGTAGAACAAAACCAGGGAAGAACCATCCTCTGGAGGACAGACACACAATTTGAGCTTTTTCTTGAAGGTCTCACAGTATTTTGGCTCCTCTTTGTTCTTTATAAAGCCTGGAAGACTGAACTGCAGAATAATTCATTATATACAGGAATAGTAGCCTTTATAAAGAATGCTACAAATTCTTGATTTTGGAAAGAGGTCTTTGGCCTCAGTTTCTCCGACTTCTTAAAATCACCTCATTTGTACATTTTGTTCTGTTTTGGCCTTCTTACTTGTCTCACATGCAGCCAGTGTGTTATAAATGCTGATTGATCCCACAGTGGACTAAGTGGAGACACATTTGCATGGATCTCCTGTAGACTCTTAATCTCCCTCAATTCACTTCATGTACCTCTGATAGCTTCTTTCTCTCAGTTAGAGTCACTTGGAAATCTGTTTAATAGAAAATATAAATTATATAACTCCTATCAGCTTTTGAAATTATACTGGCCACAAGGTATCTTTTTGTCATATGTTTTAGGAACACTTTTAACTTACACTAATTTTGTGTTTCTCATATCAGTACATACCACTGGTAGTAGAGTCTGGAATTTTTGGAGCTAGCTTTCCAGCAGAAGAGAAATCAGGGACACAACAGAAGAAAGGGAAAGTTTAATGCTCAGAACCCATGTGTACACTTCTGATTAGGACAACAGAGTAAAGAGATTTTCCACATTACAAAATTGTCTTTGATGCTAGGCAACTGTACATGAAAGCAAATGCCTTTATCTTAAAGGCAATGCAAGAGGTTCTGACATTAACACGACCAAGGAAAAAGCAAGATGGCGAGAAGGCTTCTAGTTGCTGTTCCAGGTAGTGTTCAGCATCAAGAAATACAGATGAGTCAACTAGCTTTAAAGAAAACAGATGACCAAAGATATGTCACAAACACTAAAAACATAAGCAAACCCTTTGCCTAAAATGATGAGTTTTCCAGTCCCTGCAGGCCTCATCATCACAACTTCATTCACTTCAGAGGTCAAACTGTTACTTAGTACTCAAGCACACAGTGGCCTATCCCGCATCTCTACAAAGACAAGCAGCTAGAAGGATTTCAGGAGCGAACCACTTGGAAAAACAGCTTCAAATTAGGGAGCTGATTTTACTAAGAGCAAAAGTAAACAGAAGTCTCCCATCCTCATATATAATATATGTAATATAATTTGTATAATAGCAACAGCAATTGAAAACCAGCTACAAAATTAAGATGTTTTATGAAATCTGTTGAAGAAATCATTGACTCTTAATCATGATTCTCTAAATGTCACATAATTAGCATCATGTGCACTCTATGTTCTGCTAAAGAGTATTGAAAATTGCCTTATCATCACTAATATGACTCCATATAATTGCATAGGCAGTGATCTGTCTTCATAACACTTTGTGGGATACACAAATAATGATGTCACCCAATTGACAACTTTTTATGGTTCTTTACAACATGAAGCAAACATCGTTTTAAGACCACAGTGAGGTATCATGCTTGCAGTTTGATTTCCAGCAGGGAACATTCCACCTTGAGTTAGTTTTCAACCACTTGCCAAAAAAAGAAAAATAAGCTGCTGCATTTGGATATGGAGTGTGAAATCACCCGGATGGGAGTAATGTGAGTGCACATAATTGTACACCTGTTAGTTATTTCTGAGAAACAAACCTGTTCATGGTACAATTAGGTACAGTGTAAATCACAAAGACAGAAAACACATTCAATCAGTTGGACATGGTGACGGGAAAAAAAATCAGATTTCATGGCTTGATAGAAAAATCACATTAAGGTCCAAATGAATTATTTCTATGACTCAAATAAATTATCATCCAGACTTACATTGGTATTAACAAGATGAACATTTTGGAGAGAGAGAATTATATACTCTAGGGGAAGGTGGGTGTAAATCACTGCAGTCAAAGATACAAAGGTTTAGCTAGGGTATGCACTGAGAGCACTTCTAGTGGGGACTCCAATGAGAAATTTCCTTGATGTGAATGGTACCATATCTGGTAGATTTTCCAGACATAAGCCCACAAAACTTCCATTTGCAGTGTCAAAAGATGATTTGCTGGCATCACATCAGCAATCCTGTGCTTTGAAGATAAATGTAAACCAAGGCTGTAGCAGCAGGCTTCAACACCATGTCAGCATCACAGGAGTCTCAACTGCACTGTTTTGGTGGGACAGAGAAATGTGCAAGCTTTTAATACCTCCATGGAATTTAAAACTTGACCATTCAATACTGTTAACCTTAACACCAGTGGCCTGGTACTGTTCGGATGCTGACAACTTGACATGGTGCCATTTGCTTTCTGAGTAGTTACTGTCTCACAGAATTCACTGGTATGACATTGTGTGACAGGTCATGCATCAGGGCATAGCATCTGCACATATCTGCTCCCAAAAAATACAGTATTTCTACAAGAAGTTGTCTAACCTGGCATTTTTGCTCAAATGAGAATACAAATAGGATGGTATTTCCTAAAATAAAAACAAGTGGTTTTGCATGTTTCTGCAGCACTGAAAAAAAAAAAAATCACATTTTACCCATATACTTCTAAAACTCTAACAGAGATTTCCCAGGGAGCCATGAAAAGCCTATATGTGTGAGTACACAGACATTATGTGAAATGCTCATTTGGTATTGCTACACGTCCTGAAGTAACTGCCTGCATCAACAACTACCTCAACATTGACATATGTCCTGAAATTGTGACCAGATTCAGCAACAAGAATTATGTTACAACAAAAAATATGAAATTATTTTTTAGACACAACCTTTAGCTCAGTAAGCCCTGGTTTGGTTTTTGTTTTTTGGTTTTGGGTTTTTTTTTTGCCACATAGGGCTTTGTTTAAAACTGCCCTGAAGGCAGTAGAATTCCTTCATTGTCTGCATTGCCTTAGATTGAATGCACAGAGTGCAACTTTCTGTGCATGCTGACAATCTTCTTTCTAAAACCATTAGTCAAGTGCATGACCACTGAAATCCACACTAGTGCAGATACACCAAATGAGTAGAAGATGAGCACAGTAACAAGAACATGCAGTCTCACTTAGGAAATCGTTGATCATTTAATTTATGCTAACATATTTAAATTTCCTTTGATTTGTAGGTTTTCCAAGACAAAAGACAATGCTGCCCAGCTGAGAACTTAAATGTCTCTTAAGGTCACAAATACAATCCTCAGTCTTTGCATATACCTAATATTAGTGTTAATTCCACTTAGACATGGTTTCTGAGGAAGCTATATATACGGTCTGTACATATATTCTCCTCTATTGCATCTTCAAACTTAGAACATTTGGGCTCCTGTGAAAACAGGTCTTTATTTGATGCAATAGGTGTGTGTTTATGTATCAGAAACAGTCAGCTTCAGCACTTTTAAATCTTGCATAATCACTTCTTGAGCTGGGCAGTACTGGGCGGCATCTTCTGTCATGAGTAGTGAGAACAAGCAGGTGAATGTAAAAGAGATTATCACAACAGATCTGGTGTCAGGTGCCTTTGGATCTTTATTGTGTCATGCTTACTGAGCAGATTTAAATATCCAAGGTATACAGCAACTCAGATGTAATGATGCTTTCCCAGAACATTAAAAATTATTAAATGAATGCTTTCAAAATGAAATTATAATGTCTGTAAGTAAGACAGAGGATGGTCAGCAGTCATTCTACCACAGCTAAAGAAAATGTAAAGGAAAATCAGATCAGAGCATGAGTTGATAGCCCTCCATCTAAAGGCATTACCACTCTGCAAAGGGAAAATAAGAGGAATGTGTTGTTAGTTCAGCTGAGCTGTGACGTATAAAGTTTATCATGTATAAAAGTTAACAGTGAGAAGTGAGTTTGCCAATAAAGTCAACATGTATGCTCTGTATTCATTGAGGCTAGGTTTGTGATGCCAACCTCTACCACTGAACGATGTCCCAGAGCTGGCCACCCTTGATCTGAGGGCAGCAGGATGCTGGCCATCTCAGCACAGCAGGGGCTCTGTCTTTGAGCAGCCTGCTGCAACAATAAACACTGAGGTGAATGGTGGGAGTGGTGAAGCAATCATCTGCACTTTCTGCTAAGTACATTTTGAGAAGCACTGCAGACTGAGTATTTTACATTTTGTCTTAATGCTGAAACCAGAACTCCAACAAGGTCAACCTGAACTGTTAACCAGATGAAATAAGTGTTAATTTGGTAAATTCTTATACAAGATCCTCTTTCATGATTAGTAACTGAAGTGTGGACACTAGGCCTGCTTGAAAGGGTGCGTCTGTCATCATTAACAAGATGAGAGTACACAAGGCTTTGAAACAGAGGAAAGCTGATCTCCTAGTGTAGCTTGATGCCTTCAACACAATTTCCAAGGAATCAGCACATCTGTAAGCAAAACAGAGCAAGGATGTGACAGCTAGCATAGTGTGCAGAAGAGCAGAACAGGAAAGGCTGAAATTGTCTTTCCACCCTGCAGCAATTGTCCCTTGGCTAACAGGGAGGAACAGAGCAGAGGGGGGATAGGCCCATGAGGATTTCCCTCAGGAAAAAACTTTATGCCCTCCTATACATAGCACCATAGAATACAAGCACCCCAGAGCTTGAAAAAGAGGAGTTTGTTATAATTTTTTTCTTCAGTAGCTGCAATGGCTATTGCACATTTTTTTGGACAAAACTACACAGCTCAGTGTAAACTGCAGTACTCACTGTTCGCAGGGAAGAGATAAAAAAGGAGATTGCAAGATACAAGGAAAAAAAATTAAAAACCACTTATCCTTGTAACAAAAACTAGCAACAAATTCAGCTCCAAAATAAAAGAAAGACAGTTATTTCCCAGAAAAACTGAAGGAAATACGTTTGCATTTCATTTTCTATGGCAGAGACTGCTATGGAGCTCATCTCACTCAGAGGTAGGAGCAGAAACAACAAAGGAGATGTCCTGATACTGAGGAGAGGCCTTTGGTTATACCTGATTTTCATCTGGGCAGACATTTCTACCTGAATTCAGAGTCTGTAAGTTGTTTTTATACTGCCGATGTTTTGTTAAAAATAATAATTCAAAGCCAAAAATTTTATCCCAGAGACTCCTTCAAAACTTTTCATAAAAGATATATTTTAATGGGAGTTAAACTGTAAATGGTGGAGGCAGAAAAAGTGAATGTAGTAGAATGAAAAACAGACACCTATGAGTTGTCCTGAACAACTCATACTTGAGAAAGCAAAGTGATTTTTAATGCTTGGTCCTTTTTTTTTTTTTTTAATGTTTTTCTCCCTAAACCTATTTCTTGTCCAAGTCCAGGAGATTCTCAGTGTCAGACTGACCTAATGATAGTTTTCTCTGTCAAGAGAGAGAAAACAGTTTGTTACACGCTTGCCTGACACTCCTCATTATCATCTGTGCAAAACAGGCACTGAAAGAGAAGTAGAAATCAGAAAAACTAACGCCTCTTCCTGGAGTCATTCATCAAGAGCTTTAGTAGCAAATGTTCCCAAACTTGCAACACAACCTCTTGAAACAAGAGCTGACTTCTTGCTAAATTCCAATATTAGTCACAGTTCTGCGGTCACAGCTCTTTGTTTTTAAAAAGAAACCTTTCTCATGGCTGTGACAAGTTACTTTGTGGAGGCAAGAAAGGAAGGTAGGAGAGCTTAGGCTGCTGTCTGCTGTGCTCCATTGCAGGTGACCACAGAGGGCAGGATGGATGGAGGAGGCACAAAACAAGCTCTCCAGAGGCTGACAGACACAGGGCTTTCTGGAGGGCGAACAATGCAGGCAGTGTTATCCGCAAATGGGACCTTTCAACACCCTTGGAAAGAAGAAAACTTTAAAAATTAAACATTCTACAGTGGGTTCCTAGTGGCTTACACTCAGTGCCAGCTACAGCCAAACAAGCCTGCTTGTATAAGCTTGTTAATGGGGAAAAATACATCTGATCTGTATGGCATTTGAAGATGATTAATGAGAGGGCTTCTGACAGGATAAACTTTCTTTCCTTTTATGTGTCCTTGGCTTCAGGCAGCACCTGCTCACTTGCAGCGACGCACTATCTGGAGATCTGTCACTGGAGCTGGCCATCTGCGTCAGCAGGGCTTAAAGGGTTCCCACATCAGGCACAAGGGTGCATTACTGGCTGTAATGGCAGCAGAAAAAATTGGGGGTGCCAGGGCAAAAGTCACATCAGACATGCACCCTGTGACCACATGGAGTATCGTAGGAAAGCTCATGTGAAATGTCCAGTCTCAGCCCTGCTCCCGGTTGTTTGCACTCACACCCACTCACCTCTCCTGACCACAGCAGCAAGACTGCTGACTCCTTGGGGCTGGAGATCAAACTGATCTATCAGTCGATCCATACCTCCAGGGATGGTGACTCAACCATTTCACTGGAGAGCCTTTTCCAAAAGATGAATTAGGTAATGGACACAGCCATTGTGGACAATGGAAAGTTAGAAATAATAATCTCCAGATACAGTATGTGTTCATTAATCCTGGTGTCCCAATTTGAGTACCACAACATTCACGCAGTAATGCAAACACATGAATAAAACTCTGGGCAAAAAATATCTCCCCCAAAGAGTTCTTTAGAAGTTAAGCAGATCAACTTTACCCCAATTATTGTTGAAATTTACTTATGATATAAAGTTCTGCAAGCTGTCAACATCTGATAACAGTAATTTCTCCTAGATGAGAGTGAGGTAGCACACTATGCTTCGTATGTTGTTAATGCATAACCTGTATCATGGTTTCAGTGATAAAGTGCAAAGATCAGGGAAACAGTAGAGCAAACACCTGTTTGAAAGAGAAGCGGAATAATTGTTGCATGTGATATTCTTGCAATTTTTCTGGCATAAAACGAAGGTAAAACAGCCCTAGGAGTCCTCTATGCCTCTTCTTCATGTTAATTTCTGCCACCTACCAAGACAGTCTGCAGAGCAAAAGCATTCATAAAATGCAGTACCTTATTCTTACCACTCTCTAACTTCTGTTTCTAGACAATTTAAAGCTTCCAAAGCCAACTCCAGGCAAGAAAAAACACACTTTTTTCCCAAGTAAACAATACACATAGTAAAACCTCCTGCAGTATTTCTTTTGTATACCAAGTAATGTATACAAAAGACTTGAAGGCCAAAACAAATAAAAACTATAGCAAGACAGCAAAATATTAGGGTTAAAGAGTCTAATAAACCCCTTTCTAACAAACATCAGGACCCTAACTTAGAACAAAATGACCTGAAGAAAGCCTATGCATATTTAAAACCATTTGTTAACAGAGAAGTGCTAACTACATTAATGCAGAGTCTGTAATTCCTCATGTTCTTGTGCTTGTACTATTTGGATTAACATGTAACATGTAATATTGGGATTCCATAAATGAAAGTAACTTTTCATTTTAGACCTCTGTGATAAAATGTTAACATGTTTCCAAATCCATTTCATTGCAAGGGTTGCATATTATAAAGTAGTAGTTCTCTTGAAAAGTGCTAATGCTGCAGGAAAAAGGTCTTTTCTGCAAAGGCAATTGTGAGCTTAAAAACCACCTGCCATTCAAGATATGGAAAAGTAAAGCAGAAGAATGAAACCAGCCAAGCAGACAGTTTTAGAGTCAGCCATGCAGGAGACCAGTCCTAAATGCTGTGAAGCCCTGGGTGCACAAGGATGTAGGGTTCTGGCCCCACCTCTGTTGCGTGGGCTCTCTCCTGACTCAGGTTGCTAAGCCCACGGCGGGGACTGCTTGTTGGGTGTGGGTCACCTGGGAAGAATTTTACAGGCAGGCTGATTAATGTAGGTGGATTTCTTACCTGGGTTACAGTCAGCACTTTAATTGCTCATAAGGGGCATGCCAGCGGCAGCTTTAGCAGAGTACACCAGCAAGAGCTAAAGAACACGCCATACTTTTAACCTGATCATCCTCATGTTTTCTGATCCCATCCGCAGTGTCTGTGAAGGAGAACCAGACACGGTTTTTCATAGCACAGCACTCTCTGGTGTACTGATAAACATCAAAAAATTTGAGAGGATTACAAGGAGTTCAGTACAATGTCAAAGGTCTATTTTGCCAAGACTGCAAGGACTTTCTGCATTCTCAGACTACAGGAAACCTTTTGTTTTTTTCTATATATTTTCTTTTAATAAAGGTACTACTGTACTTTAGGTGCCTAAGTAAAAAATCAAGGCCAGACTGTTAGCGCAGGAATTATGATCTTTCATATTCAAAGAATAAACTGAAATACAATTCTTGTCAAATCTCGCAAGAACTTGGCCAAAATGTAATTATTCTGGCAGCAGCAATGATGTCCTGCTCTGAAAGATAGATTGTCAGACTAACAGTGAAAATGAAATGCAGGCTCTAATTTCTGTATCTATGCCCTTACTCCTGCAACTGGAGCTGTGATGTTGCTGTGTGGCTTCCTGGAAATGACTGAAATTTTCTGAAAGGGAAGTAGACCAGTCTAGTTCCCATGAGTGGTCAGAAATGTCCACCAATGCCAGCTGCACTCAGACGTTGAATTGCTAATGACCTAAGGAGCAGTAGCTCTATGGTGACAGCCTCATTTTAGAGGAGAAAGGTTATCATCCTATGGATTATCAGGCAGGACTGCAGCAGTCCTTTCTGTTCTTTCGGGGGAGAAAGCTTGAAATTTGGCAATTTACAGACTTACAACATCAGTTCAATGGGAGAAATTTTACAGAGACCTTCAAGTCCATGAACTTGAAATATATTTGATTCTTTCCTTTGAAACATATTGCTGGCTATCAAGTGAGAGCAAAAGCTCTGACCAGATGGCAATGAGAAACCATGACAGTATTCTGTTGATACTGAAGACAGATACTCATGTACTAATGAAGACTGATACCACTGAGACTCATGAAGACTTGTAGCTGTCCCAACTCCTGTGCATTTGCAGCTGAACAGGCACATGAAAGCAGCAATCTTTGATCAAATAAAAAATATCCACCTATCATAGCATCTGATAATGGCCAAAAACATATTCTGGGAAAGGAATGAATTATAAGAACAAAGATGTTGTGACACATCACATACATCCGCTAAATTTATTCAATCTCCCATGAATTGTTAAGGTAATTTCTGAGCCAAAGGTATTTTACATACTTTGGTGGATTTCTCATGCACATTTGTGCACCTGTTTCTCAAACGTGTTTAAATTTTTAGTAGCCATATTGTGCTGTAGCAATCTGTTTCACAGAATATGCCATTCCCAGTCTGCATTGAAATTAACTCTTCCTTTTTTTTTTTTGTATGAAATGTACCATGTTAGTTTAGCTTGTTACCATAACTCTTGTATGCAGACAATATTATTTCATAACTGTTATGAAGTTACAAATTAAAAGAGCTTTACACTTAAGAATAATCATGTCTAACTATGTGAAGCTGACTTTAGGATATGTTTAGATTTTTTTGAAGGTATCAAATTAATAGTTTTCTGAGCTGTTATAACTGAATAACAGTCCACATAACAGCAACAAAGAAGAAAGGGTAACAAAAGGAGCGTGTTCCGTGTCTTAAATACTGAAGCTGAAGGAGGCCAAGCTTTGAAAAATAATGCATCATCAGAACAGCCGTTCTGCAGAAACAAAGCTATTACTTTCTTTTTGCCCTATTCCAGAGGATGGCATCCTGTGAAATTAATGGAGAGCAAGATGAAGACACATAGAAGGTAGTAACACTACTGTACATAACAGAGCACCGCTCTGTGAAGTCCACCATTACACCAAAATGAGAAGGTATCTTGCTTTTATGGGGAGGGTAACTTTATGAGCAAAATAACACATAGCGCACTAGCAACCATGAGAGGAAAATTCTAAGATGAGACTGCTCCCAAGGACTAGAAGGGAAATCTCTCTGGCACATCACAGTTACCATTATCTCATTCTCCTTTTACATGTATGTCTTTCTATCATCACCAGAAAATAGCTACTTCTGTGAAGTTGTTTTGCAGATCAGAACATCTGTGATGAAATCATGAAAACACGTGCAGCTCAGGAAAGCAGATTCATGTAGAAACCACTGGAAATATGCCAGAGGGAGAAGCAGAAAGTGCTAGTTAAAGAAGAACACAAGTGCTCCTTAAACACTTAGATATTCCCCACACTTTGTAAGCATCAGTGAGGCAAAAGGATTCCCCCAGTGGGACAGGTACTAGAAGAAGACATTCTGGAAGATAGTGCTAATTAGCAAGTACATGCATGCTACACTGATTAGCCAGAACAGATTGCTCTAAATTTCAGCATTTCTGTCACTGAATGAATACCAAGATTATGATTTTAAAAGTGCTGAAACTTGAAGAGCAAGCTCATGGGCCAAAATTTTTCTTCCTTTCCTGTTGCCTGTGGTTTACTGGCAAACATACTCTCAAGACTTCCTAAACTCAGGTTTTGCCTGAGACTCCTTACAGCAGAAATCTCTCTTCCACACTCTCAACATGAAGTGAAGCTCTGAAATAGTTAAATAGGCCAAGTGACTCATGGGTATTTGCCTCTGTTTTGAAGTTTAAAGGAAGGAAAAAACCTCCATCACTTGCAAATCCCATGCAAGTTCCTGCAGGCAGAGCATAAGAGTGAAAAAGCCCTGCCACGTCTGTGTTTATTATGACAAATGCCTTTTAAGCTCCCAGTCTGCATTGCAAATGTTGGTTATTTTTAACAATATACAACAAAGAGGGAAAAATGAAGGGTGTGTCCCAGTCTCTACCCTTCTGCTGTTATCTGAAGATCTACTTTGAGAGAATTACTGTTCTGCATTACCTGTTAGCTCCCCACTGTCAATGTCAAATTAGAAAACTAAAAAGAAAGGCAGGACAGGTGATTAACCCTGTGTTCTTTGCATCTGTAAATGCATTCCCAGCAATGTCAGCACAGGGATGAGAGAAATCAACTCCCAATAGACCAATCCATTCATAGAGAAAGAATAACAAGCACGTTACCCTAAGCCTTAATTAGGTGATCCTATCTGTTGAATTTCCTTGCCTCAAAAGTATAGAACAGGAGAGGAAACTCAAATGTTTCAAGGAAGACTCAAAAATTCTCCACTTCTCTCTGAATTATCTTGCATCAGCCTTGGGTACAACAAGCCACAGTTGAAAGAATCAGGTGGCCTAACTGGGCACTCTGTAAATTTTTGCATAGCAGGAAAGGAAAGGTTATATACTGGGATTGATAACTCGGCACTCTGTAAATTTTTGCATAGCAGGAAAGGAAAGGTTATATACTGGGATTGATTAGGTGGAAATTGGCGCGAAAATAATTATTGTGTAAAATTATTTGCTTTACATTGTATGTTGTGCTACATTATTTCTATAGAAACTATGTGCATGGATCAGCTACTTTTCCCCATCCCATTGTAAAATACCAGAATAACTGTTACTTGAATATCACTACAGGTCTGCACTGATGCTGTACCAGTGATTGCTCTAGCTAACTTCAAAAGGTTCACTTTAAGGCAACTCATAAGACAAGGAGACCAACAGGACATACCTGTGCTTCCTGATACTTGTACTGAAGATGTCTATATTGGTAATTGGTTGCCGCAGAAGATTCACAAAATTGTTGGTTTTAACAAAAGTGTCTGTATTTAATAGAACTATTCAAGGAAATAAGAAATTTTCCTTTCCACTTAGCTAAAGACAGCACCAGGGTGTGCTTTAGAAATTGAACAGCTGCCTTATTTTATTGCTAAGGATTGGCACCACTGCTGTGGAAGCAGGTATGGTTTGGAGCTAATTTATTTGCTGCATTAAGCAAAAAAAAAAAAAAGGCTGTTACAAGATGACCCATAGGAGATACTTCATTAAAAATTTAAATGTGAAGTAAGCTGAATTTCTAAATGCTCAGACAGACACAAGCCCAGAGCAAGGGATAACCAGCAAATACAGTCTAGCAGTAAAAGTTCACAACTCATGAAGGAAGCTGAGCTTTTACCTTTTTTTAACACCTTCACAGAAGCATTTTCTGAAAGTAGAGTGTCTGTAAGTGGTAGGAGTTCTTCTGCTAATGTAGTTTACAAAGGTAAAACTATCTGATTCATAAAATGATTAATATGGACTAGCCTATATGACCCTGAGAGTGGCTGCTTAGACCAGTAAATCAAGTGCTTGACTATAACGAAATCACTATGTAAAGTCGCACTGACTTCATAAAAGCTCACACTTTATCAGTAGACTTTTGGGTTCAAGATTTTGCCAGGTCAAAAGGGAAAAAGTGATAACAGCTTTTGGAAAACCATGAAGGACAGCCCATGCCTTCTAGTGATGTATGAGTGCCCCTAACAAGGAAACCTTTGTGGAAAATATCTAGGTTATTTTTTTACTGGACATGCTTATGTGTCTCAGCCTTAAAAATTTACATGAATATCAACAAACAAAAATACCTCAAAACTATTGCAGGAATTTATGGCAGAGTGGAACACTGAGAAGCTGCTTTCTCTGTCAGCAAATGAGAGGACAATCCTCTCACTGGTGGAGTTCCTTCTAAATATATCTACTTACACATAGAAGTAAGCTACTGAATAAAAGTCTTGCTGACTAGTCACTCTTACTCTTGCATTTTTCTATTGTCATATTTCCACTGTTAAAACCCAGTTAAAGGAATATTGTAGACATGGTAAGCAGGTGGAGCTCTCTAAATGCGCACAGTCATAGTTAAGAAATAAGGAGCTTTGGCCAGAGCTTTTATTTTGTTAAAGAAATGCTGTTTTAATAATGTTGGCTGTTGGTATGAAAGTAATGAATTTTTTTTGCTGTGACAACAGTTTCAACTGATGCAGTGGAGTTCCAGTCTTCAGAAATGTAGAAAGCTACTTCTGTATGTAATAACACTGCAGTAGGGGCTTGGGCAAGAGAGTGGTATAAATCCTTGCTGCCATTTGGGATAATACTTCAACTCTTCTCTAACACATCACCCCGACTTTATAATCTGCGACACTACTAAACCTTCCAGAACAAGACAATAATGAAGTTTATTGTAAGCCACGTGGACTCTTGGGAAAGAAGGATTGTGCATGTTGACTGTTTTTGCTAAGCCCCTGAGAGAAGAACAATGAAACAGAAATCTTGTAAAGGATTTATGATGCCTGGGATTAAGGAAATGTGTGAATGCTCTTGCTTAACTAGTCTGAGATAAGAGAAAACATGTGGAACACTTCAGTGCAACATAACTAATGTTTCAGTGCAGGTGCTAAATAAAACAAATACTTGTATCAAAGCCCTTGTCCAGACATCAAATAAACAAACAGATTGAAGTATAGTTCAGAAGTGAATTTAGGAAACTATTCCAGTGACTATAAACATAATGGAATTTCCGAGGCTGTTATGAGAATATAAGCTGCATTCCCCTGCACAACTGTACCTGAATTAATTTGCTTCACAGGAGCCTTTGGGATGTAGTTTTCACAAAGTAAATGACTGGAGTTATCTATCACAGCTATTAAGAAGGTGGTTAACATGTTAATCTTTTAGCTCTGAACTTGTTATGTTTAGATTCTTACTACATTTTAGTCTTTCTGGGAGAACTTGTGAAGGTTGCTTTGCATATATGTCCCGCCTCCTTGTTCTTAAAATTATCATAGTAACACTCCATGGAGGAGTATTTTTTGATTAGGAAGGCACCAACAAACCATTTGGCTTGATATCAGGAATGACAAGAGCCACAAAACATTTTCATGTGCCACTTGCACAATCTCAAATTAAAAGTAATATTTTTGGACTGTACAAAAGACTGCCCTTTTAATCACAGGGATCTAGAGATCTGACAATATGATGTAAACATGGAGATACCTGTGGCACTTGTAAATCTATTAACCAGAGATAAAAGCAGCAACTTCTTTCTCACCCTCAGCTCTGCAAACAGACAGAACATGCAGGTTATCAGATTACTTTTTTTTTGTCTTCCACTGGTGCTGAACTATAAAAATTTTGTCACTGCTGTATTAATCGGTCTCTGTTCATTCTAAAAATTACCCATTTTTGATTTTGTATCCTTGCTTTTGAGCCAAAAGATACATCTCTTTGCTGAAGGTAAAAAGAGGTATAAGTCTACAGGTAAGTCCTCTGAGGAACAACTGAGAGAGCAAGCAGTTTGACCTGGGGAAAAAGAGGCTCAAGGGTGACTTTATGACTCTCTACAACTGCCTGAAAGAGGTTGTAGGCAGGTGGGGGTCAGGCTCTTCTACCAGTAGCAGGAGCCAGAATGAGAGGACACAGTCCCAACCTGTGCCAGGGGACTTTCAGGCTGAACATAGGGAGGAATTTCTTCACAGAAGGGTTGATTAAACATTGGAATGGGCTGCCCAAGGCAGTGGTGGAGTCACTGTCCCTGGAAGTGTTTAAAGAAAACAGGATGTAGCACTCAGTGGTTTGGTCTAGTTGACGTGGCAGTGCTCAAAGACTGTGTTCGTTGATCTCAGAGGTCTCCTCCAAGCTAATGGATTCTGGGATTGTGGGACTTTGTATGACACAGATAAATCAGTGCCTGCAGTTAGGTCACAAGTGCTGGATATAGCATGGTTACTGAGAGTGATTAAATGTAAAAGACAGCTGACTCATCTGTCACAGTAACCCACAAGTGTAAACTTGCTAACAAAAGAAAAGGACTTTCAACAGCCTGAGGTGGTGCAGGTTCCTGCACCTCCACATTAGGTCCTTCCTAGCTACCAATTCACTCTAAGCCTTCATTCCCATACACAAAAGCTGTACTGCACCACTACTAAATGATGGAGTTATGAACTTTCACAAGTCTGAAAAAAGGATGTGGTGGAGCTGATAAAAGTTTTCCTGATGTGCTGCTTTTATTAGGCAACAGAATCTAGTGCTAGTTTTAGAAGTTATTGTTTCTAAAGTACTGAAGAAAATTTTGCTTTTTATAGAATCCGTGCCACTGTTGGTGTCTACTAACATGCTGTGCATTATGTAATATGTATACATGCACTTTCAGAGTACATAAATTTACACACATTTAATGATGAAATTTTTCTTCTAAGCAATGTTGAAAAATATGTTTTTGAAGGAGGAGATACATGAAACAATGTAAGAGGTACCACCTGTTCAGGTTCTGTCCTGAAAAACAGTCATGTCACTCCTGATCACCTTTTTACTATCTGACTGTAGTAGCTGTTGTTGAACCCAAGTGGTCCACAGAATCATGAACATCCTGGCTGATAAAAGCAACAAGATGTCACAGAAGCACGAAAACTGACATTCTACAAAAGCACCTGCAGTGAGACACATACCTCGGAAAGAAACAGCTGAAGTTCCTGCCAATTCCTTAAAGCAAGAAAACTTATTATTATCTTGTGACAGAAAGAAGTTATAGCAAACTCCTCTTTCAGTCTGTATAGTGATTTTATGGCATGGAAGGAACTACATAGTATTTGATTTTTTAATACTGTGGGAGCCCATCCCTTTGAAAGCTAATCACCTAGTTTTATTTAGTGAGCAAAGAACAATGGCTTTCTGGGCAAAACTGACAAGTTTTGTTTCTGGCTGTTCATTTGATACTCCCCTCTTTTAAACTGAAAAGTGAGATATGATTTCAACTTTCTAACAATGGCTCCCATGATAATGATATAACGTGCCTGACACACTGTCTGATGCATTAGCATTTTGGGATTTGTTTTGTAAGGCAGTGCCCCAAATTAAAAAATACCTTGTGGTCCTTGAATCTTTAGAGGTGATTGATTTGTATGCAATAGACAATTTTACTTGCCTTCTTCATGTGCTGATTAGATGTTATTACCAAAAAATAGGCAAAAAAATGTAGAAAAGCTGTGTTCCAAGTAGATTCTGAGACACTGTTCAAAAAAACAAAGTCTCAGTTTGGGATGGATACACTGTGTTCTGACTGTGGCTGGGAGGCCTGGAGAAAGATCTGTTTGCTGTGCTAGACTCAGATACTCAGAGCTGCTTCCCCCTAGGAATGAAACACCTATTGCTTCAAAGCCTGCTGTTACAGGTAATTCCTTGCTGCACTATGGTACCACAGAGAAATGCCAGACAAAGATCTGTGCTCTGGACAGACATTGTCTGATCTCCCTATTGCCTTGCATACGGTGTCATTTTCAGAAAGCCTTTTAACCTGTTTTTGTAATGGCAAATGTGTAAAACATCAGATTTTGCTGGTTTACATCCTTTCTGTGCACTGGAGTTCTGATGTTGCAGTTGCAAAGTGCTGGGGGAGGGGGAGTATGTATTTCTGTTTCCCCTAAAGCAGATCCTGTTAATTAAGTGTGAAGGCTGCTTTCAGCCTGGAGTCCCCTCTTTCTGGTCTCCTGTTTCCTCTGCCTTGCGTCCCTGTCTTTTCTCCCTCACATTCTTTTGAATCCCTGCTACTCTCACCTGTCCTTCATGGGCAGGCAGCCCATTTCCCAAAGTCCTTTGGATCCAGAGGGTAAATGTACATCTCTTTTGTTCCTGCTGCCAAACAGGGGCTGGTTTTATGTACACACATATTTTTAAAACTGTAAAACTGTAATCTTTATAATTTTTGAATGTATATATAAAACAATTTAAAGAGCTGGTCCAAAAGTGATGAGAAGTGGGGAGGGAAAGTTAAAGTTATATAATTTCAATGAGTCACCTACTCTGCAGGCTTTCCGACTACTCATTTCCACTAATCTGGCACTGAATTTTCCAGTAGACAGTCTTTGAAATGAAGACTCTTCTACTATTCTCTTCCCATCCAAGGACATGGATTAAACTATCTTCAGCCACAAAAGTTCAAAGGCAAAATCAACAGAGTCAGTCTCAGTTGAGATATTGATGGCAGTAAGTCTACTGAACAAATGACTGCTATTGTTGGGAAGAAGGCACACAGACAATGATCTTACAGGGATAATGAAAAAAAATGCCATAAAGAAATGAAGTACAGAGGGACTTCCTTTAGACTATTTGAGTCAGTGTTGAGAATGAAGTCTGGAATTACAACAGGAGTTAGTACTACAAAACAGTAAGCGCACTGCCACCCAGGCACCTGCAATCAATACTTCCTCCCTCCCTAAACTCACACATGCCAACTGGACATGTAACATGTATATATATATATATATATATATATATATATATATATATATATATATATATATATATATATATATATATATATATATATATAAAATGGACCTGTTTCTAGCACTGTCTTCAACAGTGTCAACCAGCTAAGGAACTCTTTTGAAACCTGTTCCACCCCAGAACTGAAAACTGTCACAAAGAAAGCCTTGAAGTGAAGCTTCTTATAGCCAGCAAGGCTTGCACTAGCTAGTGAAAGAAATGGGTGTTGTCAAGTTCCACTGTCACCTCTGGAACAAATGTGTGCTCAGGTGGCCATGGCTTTACTCACCAGAGCTGGCATGCCCTTGGCTCTGGCCTCTGGATCTGCCACCTACTTCTGGAGGGTGAAAAATTGTGTGAAGGGCTTGGCATGTCTAGAGCAATAATGTTGTCTTATATTGTTTCTCCAATTTTTGAAGATTTTATTCTCACCACAGTGAAGAGAACTTATTTAGGGAAAATATCACCTTTAGGACACAGTAAACTAAAAACCAAATGACTCTGCCTTCCCTTCTCATTCTCAATAGCATCTTTAGGAAACAAATATTACTTGTTTGACTTTCCATGACTGTTTTCCTAGTTCTCCAATAACCCTCTAAATTAGAAGCAATAACCTTCTAAATTAGAAATTGAGTGAGCTGATGAAGCAGCTTTGCATCTGGCAGTTTTATTTGGGCTCCTTTTTTCCCATAAAGCACACATGGTGATTGTACGGAAGACTTAGTTTTTTGTCTTGATCTTTTTATAAACATGTCTGACGCATTTCCTGAGGAAGTATTTATGTCAAAAGAGATTTAAACTGTTTCTCTTCTCAAATGCTTTAAGGAGATTTCTTTTCTTAAGTGCTTTGCTTTAATGAAAGATAAATTGTAATCCAAATTAACTGCAAGAGTGAAAGTGACCCTGACAAAGCATGTTCTTAAGTACTTGTTTGAATTGGAGCCAAATAATTGATAATTGCTGTCAGTAATCTCTCAAAAATGAGCCATTCTGTTACCAGATCATTTATTTTAACTAATTTGCATTGAAAGTTTCATGGTAGTACCTATATTATGACAGTACAACATACCATGGTAATGGCTGTTTGTGCTAACCCATGTGAATATTAAAAAAAAAACAAGACATACAAGAAAGTTCAATCCTCAGGTTTCAATAATCAATAAAGGTAGAAAAAAGGGAGGAGAAAACAGCACTAAAAGAAAGCACTAAAAATCTAATCCCAGTAAATAATTTTTTTTTGCCAGAATCAGCTGAAAGATACATTATCCACTCATAGGAATAGGTACAGTGTTGCTTAAAATCTTTTTAGGATCAAAATAAATGAATCTGAATTTGATGTGATACCTTGGCTCTTTATTACCTGTAGTCTATGCATAGCAATTTTCAAAAACAATTTCAGTTGAGTTTTGTGAAAAAATTAATGACATTCTGTTTTGTAACTTTTGTATGATCTATCAAGTGCTTGCCAAAGGCCAAGAACAGTTCAGTGAGAAGAATTACTTAGTTTTGAAGAGAGGAAAGTTCTCATCCTTTCCTGGTCAAACATAACCCTAAAAATGTAAAGGAGCACTGAAAAGTGATACCTGTGTTTTTTCCACACAAAGCCCAGCAAGAATGAATGTGAACTTCTCAGGCCAGCTATGAGTGTTCTTTGAGTTCCTGTGTCTCCAGGAGGACTCCAAATTCCTTTCTGAAAACAGTATTGGACTGATGAGCTTCCTTGATGAAGTCTGAGATTTCTCTGATCTTTCTTAATGGGGTCTATCTGCAGTCTTACTAATTTAGTTCCTTTAGTAGCTTAAAGCAACCGTATTGTTAGACTTTTTCATGTATTAAGGATTTTCTAAGACAAATCTAGAAATAATTGAATCAGGTACAACACATTTGTTTAAAGTATATTTCTCCTGATGGGGAACAGAAGTAATGTGAGTAATTTCTTAGCATATTATGTCATAAGGAATTCCTCAGGATAATACAATTATAGATTTGTATCAAAAATACAAGTTCATCACAATCTATGCAGATTTTCTTTCTTCTGGTTTATGAAGGCAGAAGAAGGAAATCCTTTTCTATTAGTTTTACATATGGCAATTGCTACCAAGTGGAGAAAAGTGGACAGACAACTCCAAGCTCCCACAGTGGACAGACAACTCTGAGCAACTGCAATTGTACAAGTAGTTTCAGTAGAGGATGTGAGCCATAAACTACTGCTGCATTCAGATGCTGGTGTTCCAAAGTACCACCAAGCTCCGTGGGAATGTGTGATAGGTGTGTGTCCAGCTCAAGAAACCGGTACAAAATACCTTCCCTCCTCAAGTTGCTTTGCTTCCTTTTTCTATAGCTGGAGGGGAAAAAAGGAAAAAAATGTGGGATTTAAGATACAGAATGTACATTGTGGCACTTCAAGTTTGAGCCACATCATCTGTAATGAAAACAGAGCAAAAGCCTTCAACAACAGTGACAGAGACAGACACCAAAAAAAGAAAAAAAGGGCCCAGCGCTGCCAGAGACATGGTCTGAAATTGTGCCAAAGATTTCAGGCTGGCAAATTAGCAAAGGAGCCAGAAAAATCAGAATGGGTGTAACAGGCCTCATCTATTTCAGCACAGCTTAGCCTCTACTATGTCATTGTCATCAATGCACAAAATATACTTAGTTGCGGGAATAAGACTCTCTCTAATAAAGCAGAACCATCAAGAGGAAAACAAAAGAATGAAAGGAAAAGTGTAGCCATAACTGTGTAATAGTGATACATCTGAATTATTCAAAGGAAGGGGAAAACCTTTTATATACTGAAAGAAGAAGAAGTTTGGTGTTATTTTATAAAATAATTTAGTTTCCTGGTTTTGATTTACATTTACTTGTAACAGCTGCTTACAGGTCAGGTAACATTAGCATTCAAAAGCCAGCCCTAATAAAATAAATTCTGCAGCTAATATTGGTGTTAATTCTATTTCATGCTTTTGGGCTCAACGGCATAGAGAATTATTTAAGACGGAAATGCCTTGAAAATACACTCTACAATATGCACAAATACCCACAATCTGCCATTAAAGCAAACCCCTGAAATATATTTCTTCTCACAAAAAATGTACAGAATGTACAGTATATAAAACTCCATCAAAGACAAGCCTAGTCCTTACTTGTGCAGAAAGTCTGTGCACAGCTGAGACATTTTTCTCAGCATTGTGGGAAATGTGTCATACAGAGAGCCCTTGTGCAGGATCTGTGAACATCTGCTGGTTTCTCAGTACAGGGCAGGATCTAGCTGGATCTGCCCAAGGCGGTGTGCCAGGCAAAGTGTGAATTTTCACATGTATGTCCTCTTCTTCATCTCCACAAAACTGAGAGAAAGCAACCAATGCACAAGCTGGAACAAGGTACCCTTCGAGAAATAGGTGTGAAAGCTTTTGAGGCACTTAAAAAATATGGTAAAAACCCTCAGGTAACTGGGGGCAGGTGTCCATTGCACATTAGAATGTGGTGCCAGCAGCAACAACGAAATACAGGCCAGGTCTAGAAGCTGGAAGCCCAGGACACCTGAGCCAAGCAGCTTTGTGGTACCACTATGGTGCAGTGTTCCTGCCACTTCTTACGCAGTAGGTTTGGGCTTTGATCTTTCTGTTAAAAATATTCCCTTTGGCTTTGAAGAAGCAAGCCTAATCTGAACTGAATTCCTTGTGATCATAAACGGGTTATTTCAGAAGAGAAGTACATTAATGGAGTTTAAGATTACTTTGTTAAACAGTTTCTCAGTAAAGATGGGGAGAAATCATTATAACGTGCAATAGGATATGTGTAATGAATAGTGCTGTCTTCTAAAATCAGGCCTGTTGTGTTAAGAAGACTACTGGTCACTAGCAAGATAAACAGCTTTGATGGACACTTAATGTAGAGAAAACCTTCAAATCCTGGTAGAAAATAATGCATATGTGTAATATTTGGGAGCTTTGTTTTCCAGTGGCGAGATTAAATTAATTTACATTGACTTCAGCTGTATTTTTGCAGCCGGAAGTGGGAATTGAGGATCCATCTAACTCTGACAGAGAGGATAACAAAAGTGTCCCACTAAAAGGTGTGGTCTTTTGAGTGTTTTTCTTTATGCCTCACTGCCAGAGTTAAACTAATGGCTTTACACAACAGAAAAGCCCTTGCAAATGCGGCAAACTCAGACCCTTTTTGTAATGCTTGGCATTAAGCAGGGATTGCACTCCCAAAGTGAGGCCACTTACTTTTTACCTGAGCTCATCAAGATTTTAAAAAATACTTTCATGACTGTCTTGCAAGACAGACTGCGTGGAGTTCAGTATTGATCTAACACCAAGCTTGCACTCACGCAATCACAGCGGCATTTTCAAAATTAAGCCTGCTTTACACCTGCAGAGATGAAACAAGAATTAGTGCCTCAGTCTCCTTTGCTAATTGAATGGGATGGTGACAGGATAATTCCTGTGCAGAAGAGGACACTCGCTCACGGGATGTCCCTTTGTCTCCTTCTGTCTCGGCAAATTTAAACTTATGATCTGCAAGCTTTGGAAGGAATCCATGGACTTCTTCTCAGAGATTTCAGGAGCAGAAGAAGCAAGTCTATTTCCAGTGGACTTGTATGTGCTGACACAAGTTAATCGGAAAACGTTAAAACGGATTTCCAAAGAGGTGCTCCACATGCAGTCCTCGTAGCTGCCCTGCAGCTTAGCGGGCTCGGTGAGAAGAACGGACTGACGCCCAGTTTCCGCACGCTGGATGGCAGCAGCCGAGGCGCTGTTACGCCACCCGCGCGGCGGGCACGGCGCATCTTTCCGCAGGCACTGGCGCCCGCGGGCCGCAGCGGCATCTTGTGGCCGCGCCGGGGAGCGCGCCGGGGAGCGCGCCGGGGAGCGCGCCGGGGAGCGCGCCGGGGAGCGCGCCGGGGAGCGCGGGTCCCGCCCCCCGCCTGCGCGCCCGCTCCGGCAGCAGCTGCTGCTGCTGAGGGACGGCTCGGCGAACACGTCCCGCATCATCAGGCGGCGAGGAGCTGTGCTGCAGACACGTCTGGGGGATTTGCAAGCTAAACCGTTTCTGCAAAAGCTTGCTGTTGTACCTGGGAGGCTCTCAGGATCAGTGTTCGTGTTTGTAGTGACTACAAAAGCCAGGACCACCGGAGCAGGTGTTGAGCAGAAAGTTTTTCAAGCAATCTTCTGGATGCAATCGGTTCTGGTAATTGGAAGATGATTTGTCTATTAAGGAAAACTTGCATGAGAAGGTACATGCAAAATACATGCAATACATGCTTCCACGTTCGCAAACACTCTCTGAATCCACATTTTCCCCTTGTTTGTATGAAGCAGACCTATTTATGACACCTCAGTCAGAAAAGAGCATATTAATTTCAAGAGACAAATAATAGGCCTAAACAAGCACCCCATATGTGAATTTGGCATTTTCTGAAGCTCCGTAAGTTTTATGTTCACTTTCCTTTGCTTCAATATCATGCAAACTGGAAGAATTGACAGGGCTAAAACAATTTCTTCAATACTTCCACAAAGTTCACCTGAAGTAGGCTAGAATGCTCCATCAAAACTCTGTGATTTAATGCTTTTGATTTGCGGTTTCAAACAATTATTAGTTTTGCTTGGTGTACTTTACTTTGCAGTTTGATGTATAAATATGGACTACCATCTGCAAGAGCAGAGCTCACATCAACTTTTGAACCTGGGTCCAAACCTAATTGATACCTTTGGCATGGTTACAAAGCAACTAAAAGCAATGAATCAATTTTTAGAAAGTACTGGAAGTCAGGTTTATGATTTTTTTTTCCCCCTAAATAGAATGGGAAAGAAATCTTCAAGACTTGTTGGGTAATTGGCCAAGGACACAGAGTGGAACTCTGATGGAGCTCAGAAGTTAACCTTATTCTCCTGAGATCAGTAGCATCAGAATGCCCTTGGCAGATAATGAAATGTGATTGCATAAGCTGCAGTTTCCAAGGACACACTTTCTTCAAAGTACTGGAGAGGGCAGCAAGCTTCTTTACCCTGGAGCTTACCTGAAGTCACCCTGACACTTTCTGTCCATATTCTCAGAACACAGAAGTAGTGAAGTGCTTCTGAATAAAACAAGACTATTATTCCTTCAGTACCAGTAAAGTGTTTGGCATAGAATTATTTCCCTTCCCTTCCCTTCCCTTCCCTTCCCTTCCCTTCCCTTCCCTTCCCTTCCCTTCCCTTCCCTTCCCTTCCCTTCCCTTCCCTTCCCTTCCCTTCCCTTCCCTTCCCTTCCCTTCCCTTCCCTTCCCTTCCCTTCCCTTCCCTTCCCTTCCCTTCCCTTCCCTTCCCTTCCCTTTTCCTTCTCAGCTTTTTTCTATCAGTCACATGCTTGTCACATGTTTTGTAAAAAAAAAATCAGAATGGCAAGCCTTGCATTAGGGATGCAAGCCAAGAACAGCTTAGAAAGTATCACTCTTAGGTACACTCCTCTTCTCCTGTTTCAATTATCTAGAAATCAGAGACATGCAGTAAAGAACAGCAAGAAGAACTTTTTATCTGTGAGAGCCCCAAGTGACACACAAGTCCAAATTATATAGAGAACAGAGATTTACAGAATATTTGCTAGAGCAGTGCACTGAGCTGATTTGAAACATTCTTTTTTTTACAAGTGAGGTATTTGTCCTAGGGAACAGATATTAATGTTGAGCTTGGGCTTTGCAGCAGTTGACTTCATCATTCTGGCTTAATTCTTCAAAGAGTTCAAGAATCCTTGTGTAGGAAGTGAGTGTTTAACTTAAACTATGGGTAACTTCTCCCTCTTCTTTGTCTATAAATGTTGACATTTGCTATAGATACCAATTGAACAGGTTATTAGTTTTCTTATATTAGTTTTTTTCTGCAGATTAATTTAGCAAACTTGTCTTATAGGCTGTTATGAAGACAAAAGAATGATATGAAGCAAAGATATTTCAAAACAAGTGGGAGATTGAGTTGGCTTGTCCCTGCCTCTGTATAATCTCAGTGCTTGGTGTCCATTACTATATCCAGGAGACTATTTGATGTGGAAAATACAGTGTATGATGTCTGAACTGTACTGCTGGGATGGAAACAAGCTCAGCCTGTGAAATTGTTCACATGATTCCTCTTGGTGCCATGCAGGGGGTATGTGCTGAAATAAAGCTGAGGATTCGGGTCTAAACCACAAAAGCTGCAGCCTCAGTTACCACTGCAGGGCTGCATAATGAGGCATGAATCCAGTCACAGGAGTGATTTTGTCATGCAATTTTCAGTGTATTTCAGGTGACAAAAAATAGTTAGAAACTTGCAAAATGTAATTCAGACTTCCAAAGTTTTCATCTGTTAATACACTTATGTAGATGGAGAAGTGTTTAAAAAACTTATTTAAAGTGTAAAAGCTATTTTAGACACATTATCAACAGAAATATTCTTGAAGTAAAGACACTTTAATTAAAGTACATGTTAAATTCCAGGCAGTAATTTGTTGGAATACATTTTCCAGAATGTTTTAACGGTTTACTCATAATCATTTATAATATGATCACCCTTTTTTAAAAAGTAATCATATTCACTTCTCTCACAAAGTCACATATAAGATGGCCAGAGAGAGTTGCTCTTGCTGCTCTGTAACCTCCAAGTAAAACACTTTGCTGCTCCTTTATTCCTGTAACATGTTATATATATAAAATATTATTACTACTGCATGTAATGTAGTGCATGTTTTTATATACACACTGAAAACATCATCATTTTTTGAATACACTAAATATTTCAACATCATATGCTTGAAAGCCTGTCTGCATACACATAATTTTAAATTTTTTTAATGTAATTGTCTCACAAACTTTGAAGACTTATGACTTTTGTTGGAATGCATAACTATTTATCTAGTTAAGATTCTTTAGTTGAAATTATTTGTTGCTCCAAGGTCTAAACATCTATGAATATTGGACACCCCAAGTCAGTTTTGCTGCACAGCAAACATATTTCCACACCTAAGAACATGGATACTAAGAGAATGGAAGGTAGTTTTTTTACAGGAAAAAAGGAGAAAAAATGGCATCTGAGTCCCACCATGTCTCTTCAGAAAAACTGAAACTATCGTCCAAAGGAAATGGATGCTAAAGACCCTATGGACATTTGCCTTGTTTATACCTGCTGTTCATTATTCAAGGGGCAGTTGGGTGTACAAACTCAGTAAATTCCCAGATGTTCAGAAAGGGATTAATTTCTGCACCAGTGTCAGGACCAGAACAACTCCAAAGTGGGGAGGCTTGGAAGTTGCCCATCATAGGCTCAGGATTTTAGGATCTATATCCTTTTGCTCAATTGCCCATCATAGGCTCAGGATTTTAGGATCTATATCCTTTTGCTCAATCTGCCAAAGCAGCTGGTACAGCCTGAATCATGTATGCATGTTCTGACACCTTCTATTTCCTTCTATTTCCTTCTAGTTCTTATGTATGTTCCTCCCCTTCCCACCAATCCCAGTCTCTATCAGTAGGCAGTGCCAAGTAGACAGTGACAATGTGAATGTGTTTCACACTCTCTTTTCCATAGAAAATACCTTCCTTTTCCTTGTCATAAGGGTTCTACACAGGATCCTCCCCAGGATGCTCAGGACAGGCCCACTGATTTGCAGGAATCAAGGCAATGGTTCTGGAAGACGTTCTACACAAAGGCTCCACTGACTGCCCATTTGAGGTGAGAAGTAATGATGTGACTGCAGCCCTTCTGTTTCCACGACTCAGTTGAAGAGCAGGTGAGCTGCTGCCTGAAGCTGGGAACGGATAAACAGTGCAGACACAGCTCTGCCTTCAAGTACCCGCTGTGTGGTCAACCTGAACCATCGGTACAGGACCAGCTCATCTCTACACCTAGCCCAAACACACTATTCCATCGTATTCTATTCCATCCAGGCGTATTCCTAGAAGTCTGCTGTCTCATCTATGTAGTTACCAGCACAAAACAATGCCCAACCAGAAATCAAGATCTTTCTCCATGTCTTTTGTTTGGGAAGTCTGTTTTCTAGGGCAAGTAATGACCATTCTGAGTTTCTTCACCACATTCATGGCTAGAGCAGATCTTAATGCTGCTTGAGCATTAGCCCTTGTGGCTAAATGAGACTGATGGAGCAGCTTGCTCCTTCCAGTTGTGCAAGAGAGAATGAACTGATGGACAAGTCACTGGTCTCCTTTCTGGTGGACAGTGAAAGTCCCTTTTAACTGATGGCAGATGTATAAAAATATCATTGGGAATGTTAAAGACAGCTTGGCAGTAAATGGAAGATTCTGGTAGCTGGTGATAAGGAATCACAGTGCTGTCTTCTGATTTTGCAGTTGCCCAGTATCTCTTTATTTGCTAAACCCCATGGGCTTCTTCTTCACTGGGAGCTTTATAAGGGAGCTGAAAACAAATAGTCCCTGGAAAGTATCCAGGAAGGTGTTATGAAGAATAAGAAGTAGGAAGAAAAAAAGTTAATATCAGAGATATAAACATGGTCTAAAGGAGGTTAGAAGAATCCAGGTGACAAAGGCCATAGCTAACAGTAGGTGTTCCTTGGATGCTCTTCCACTCTCCAAAATCTGGGCACAAAATCAAGTGCTCTGGAAGTTATGAGAATGAGCTAACATGAGACTCATACTCTCTTGCAGTCTGGACAGGAAATGTTCTTGCAGTGTTTTGGCTTCATTCATTGTGCCCAGATGACAAGCAACAGTGTGCGAAATGAAAAATTATGGAGTAGACATGGGTATAAATAGGTTGATGAATGACAGCATTTTGTGTCTTGAGAGAGTTTTGTATCTTAAATGGAATCTTTGCTCACTTTCAGAGGGAGGAACATGAAAAAAAACATTTTGAATGGTTCCCACATTTTTGGATTCTGTTCACCTGCCCCTACTAGGCTGGAGCTGTGAGCAAAATCCTCTGAGAAGAGAGACCTCTTTAAGAATGGGAAAACTCTCTGAAAGCACACAAATGTGCCAAAAAAAAGGAAATATGCTGGAAAACATGCAATGTCCTGACAAGTTACTCTTTTGGTCAGCCTGCACTTTGAAATACTTTTCCACATAAATTCCTAATCAGAAACTTCATCAGTTTGAACAATTACTCTTCAGAAGTAGGAAAGCGTGATACTTATGGTAGAATACCATGACTTTCCAGCATGGAAAAAAATAAGAGAAATTCTAGGCAATAAGTTTTCTCTTCCCTCTTGGACCCCTATGTAAAGATTTCAAGCTTAAGGTAATCTTCCCAGCATTAGTCACTGGGAATTAATATGTCCTCCCCAGCTGTTCCTTGTAGATGCCAGGCCAGACTGTAAAAACTAAATAGACTTCAGTGGAATGCCTAAAATTAATTTTCTCACTCAGATACTTTCATCTCACTCATTTCATTGTGTTTACAGGCTGGCAGGTTTCCTGAAGGCAGCCATGATTTAGATTTACAGTTCCCTGGCCAGTCTGATTCTGAAGAAAAGTTATAACACCTGTAATGTAATACAGTTTCCAAAAGGAGTGAAAAATGTTTTAGTCTGAAAAGGAAGCCTCTAAACTCCAATAATCACAGTATATCACATATCTCTGCACCCCATTGCAGCAGCTGAGTTTGCCGTTACTTCAAAACAGTTTCAGCTCCTTTTCCCTCATCTCCGCCCACTTCTTACAAAGAAACCAAACTTGCCTCATCATGCTGGAGACTTGCCTTCAGAAATTTTCAATAACCTGGACTTTCTCCTGTCCAGGTTAGGCTGGGAAAACACTGGGATTTTGGGGACGCAAGGAAAAATAACTGTGTGATGGTGTAGTACCTCTTCCTGATTGTTTAAAATAGGCTGCACATCCTTGCCATGGCCAGCCAAGCACTGGACAGCTAGATTTTCACTCTTCAACATTTATGGACTCCTGTATATGTGCTGATGACCACCAAAGCATGTACAAGGGTCACCAAGAACGATGTAAAATATAAACTACAAAAGAGTAGGAGATCAAAAACAGCACCAAAGTGTTGTTTTTACAGATAACAGCAGGAAAGCAGAAGTTTAAAATAAAAAAATGGGGAGTAAGGAAAAAGACAAACACCCCATTTTCCTCTGAGCAGATTGTTCTTACAGTGTCTTTTATCATTATATTTAGAAACTGCTTACAGAAACAATGATTACTGTTATTCCTCCCATACACATTAATTTGAATACGATCCTTTTGAGGTGTGATATGAGCTTTTACATCTACTGCAGCTTTTTACTTCCCTTCTTTTCAGTTTTCCACATGCCTTTGTAATTCTTGTTACTGACTATTGGAAAGCAGCATGGTCAAAGCATTTCTTGGAAAACGCTTTTTTTATGAGATTAGTCACTGAAATGTAGAGATTATTTGCATACCTCTTTTGAGTGAATCAGAGTTTCACAGATCTGTTCATAGATTTGTTCATAGGTAAATAGATTTGTACTTGTAAATAGGAAAAAGAAACAGGCCCAAAATTTCTGAATAACTACCTCAAATTAAATACTGATATATATTTTTATATATGGAGATATTGTCTCTCCACGAATGGCAAAGAACTTTTCAGTTTTCTAAGAAAGAATTCAGTAATAATAATCCAAGCTCCTGATGATAGAAATAGAAATTACTGTATAAGAGAAATACTTTGAAACTCATGTATTATATTATTCCAGATCTGACTGCTCTCCCTATTTACTGTATTCTTACTGGGTGCTCAAGAATCACATAAGATGTGTAAGGTTTCTAAACTAAAAGCCATTTAACTTTTATTGGAGAAAAGAGCTGCTTCCAAATGAAGCAAGTCAACAGTTTACTTTGATCCCCTACCCATGCCGTCTTTCTGAGTAATCCCCAAACCAGCTTTATATTCACCTTTAAACTCATTTACCTCAGCTTTGGATCTGAAACTACCCTGTGAAGGAGCATATCATGTATCACTGTTCTTCAGACCAAGGCTAAATGGGGGGGACAGCTGGGTCACAAGTGACGTCACCCGATGCAGTGCATGGGGATCTGGGGCCAAGCCTGCATCTCTACCACTTTATGGTTGGCTCTTGGCAGCTGCAGCTGATGCCAAGGGAATCTGTGGGCTGCTCTCACCTATGAGCTGGCAAGCTCTGTCACCTTAATCTGTTTCTTATGCAGGGCTGATAGGTTTAACTACTGCCTCCATTTTCTGTGAAGAATGTAATTTAAAAACTGGCTTTGGTGTCCACTATACTTTCAAGAAATGTAGCCCTGCTTTGAGCAGGAGATTGAACCTGTTGACCTCCTGGAGTCCCTTCCCTAGAGCCTGAATTACTCTGTCACTTCTAAGTTTTGGTGATGACAGGCTTTGGCTTCATCTGGTGCAAGAAGCCAAGGTCAATTTGGAAAACAGCTGGGTTCTCAGTCTGTGTAATATGGATTTATGCATGAGACAATGACAAAATCACATTGTATGTCCTTTACGTTTACTGTAAAATACTGGAAAAAACTTTTAGGGAATGTGAGCTGTAACACACAAAATTTGAAGACACAAAATTGCCATGGCACTGCTCCAATGACTTCTTTGTCCTGTGGCACACATAGTGCCGTGTGTCTTCTTCAGAGAAGACACGTGCTGGCGTGTCTTCTCTGTTTCTGCACACTAAACAACCACCCCATGTATGAGGAATGTGACATCAGGTAAGAATCAGGTGCTCCTGAAGATTTGGACATGCCAGCATTCACCAAATATTCAATCTACATGTGGTTTCTGGAGTGACTTAGCCCCATTTCAGGAGCAGAAAGCTCATGGAGATCTGAGACAGATCAGAAGTGACAGTGTAAGGCAGCACATACCTAAAAAATAAAAGCTTAAAAGGAAATAATAAATGTGTAGATCTGATTTTTTTCCATACTTATGGTTTTGGGGATTTGCTTTGGGAGAAAAGCAGCAAGATGGCACCCGATGACATGTGAGGTATATCAGTCTGGCCTGCCTTTGTTCTGTTTCCTTTAGAACATGCTTGCACATGCAGAGCATTTGGGCTTGGAAATATGATTCCCTTCTTCTACCTTAGGGATCCACAAAACCTGAAATAACCTCTCCTGGGGTACAAAAGAATGAGATGGATAATATTCTGGATCCTTCAGTGAAATATAATCCTTATTATCCCTACAGTAAAGAGAATAACCCTGTAACTCAAACAGAGAAGACTTGGAAGAGACAATGATTTTTCAGCTGACCTTTTATTTTAATAAATTATTTTATTTTGTATATCAACACAAGTACTATGTTAAAAGAAGTTAATACTATTGAAAGTGATTAGCAAGAGCATCTGACTTAGCATTAAGTAAACATAATAAAAGTTGGCCTAAGAACAGTACCTGCTTTAATCTATTCTGTTTAATAAGCATCTCTAAGGAGCTCATCCCAAAACCCCACAGTTTTCACAACTGCCTCTTTGGAGGACAGTGTCTGGGAGCCTATGCTGAGATACAGCATTACTCCCTTGTATTACTCGGTTTTCAACATCCTGTGCTTACATGCTGTCAAAGGCAATTGCTAGCAAGCATTGGTAGGCTATCACTCTGCAGCTTTCATGGAGTTTGTCCTGCACATGGGAGACCTGCACTAGGGTTAAATGGAAGTGAAGTCCCCTGAGTATAAGAAAAAGCAGGGTATGATCAATCCTAGTTTAGTTGCCAATAAAGCCGAGCCCAGGAAAATTGACCATGCATAATTTCACTGCATTTCCAGGCCGTAGTTGTGGCTGCCATCACCAAGGGCATCCCAGATATGGAGAATTAGCAGCTGTGGACCTAACTGTGACATTCATAAGCCCCTCTGGGCACTGGTTGCTCTTGAAAATTACAGAGAAGCAGTATGGTTGCTGTTGGTAAACCTCTGCTGTTCAAACCCTCTGCTCAAGCAGAGCCATCTATAACCAGTTGCCCAGCACGCTGTACAAGTGGCTTTTGAACATCTCCAAGAAGGAAGACTCCACAAGATGCCTGGACAGCCCTGTGCCAGTGCTGAGTGAACCTCATATTAAAAATATGTTTCCTGATGTTCAGAGGGAACCTCCAGTTGGTATTCATTGTCCCTTCTCTTGTCACTGGGCAGCAATGGAAAGAGTATGCTCTCCTCTTTTTTGCTACCAGTGAGTGCCCAAGGTTGGACTTGGCTGGAGAGAAATGAGCGTGACCCCATTAACCCCCAAGTAGGTGAGAACTTGCTTAGTTCTTAGTGAGAAGTTGACTTGCTTAGGCTTTATTAACAGATCTTTTTTTTTAAGGGCATCTATTCACTACATAGCTTGAAGAAAATTTGTCCAAACATCTTGGCAGTTCTATCCACATTTCTAACAGAATCAGGATTGGCCACCTCTATTAATTGGTTGTTCCAAGTAAGCTGTAAGAATATAGTTGATGTTTGCAAGGTCTGTGTTTTTACCTTTAAAGAAATGGATACCTTGTTTGGAGATAGAAGCTGACAGGAATTTCCCAGTGTGCTTATCTGCTACGAGGTGGCTCTGACCTGGAGCAGAAGTCCAGACTTGGGTAAAGTTGCAATGATGGTTTTAGCACCTCCTTATGACATGTTTTTGTCAAGCACTGGAACAGGCTGCCCAGACTTACGTCACCATCCATGGAGGTATTGAAAAGATGTGGAGATATGGCACTTATGGACATGGCTGAGAGGTGGACTTGGCCGTGCTAGGTTAACAATTGAACTTGGTCTGAGAAGTCTCTTCCAATCTAAATGATTCTATGAGTGTCTTTCCAAGGACTCAGATGGCCAACATACTTTTGCCAAAACAGTCCCCTACAATTACATTCCATCAGCTTCTGTAGCAGCATCAGGTGGGTTGATCCCACCTGCCAAGCACTCACCCAGTTGCTTGCTCAGTTCTCTCCAGGGCATGAGGGAAGAGAACTGGAAGGATAAAAAGAGGAAAAACTTGAAATAATTTAAACAAATGCAAAGGGCTTTGATAGTTTTCTGCAGCAGCTAAAAATCAGCAAAAAGTGAGTCATCATTATAATTTTAACATTTCTGGCTTTATCCTTTAACTAGACACTGGTTCCTTCTGTGTCTTTCTCTGCTGAACTAAAAGGCTTTTGAAAACTCAGCGTTTTATTTCCATGGAGGTATTAGTAGACAACAATTAAGCTTTTTCTCAAATTTTCTGTTTCTCTGTAACTTAAAACCATTAAAGACTTCAGTGGTGAGCTCTAAATCCTTGCTGTAAGAGACTGCTTCCACCCCATCAGATCATTGTATGGCTCTTTTCTGTATCCTTTCCATGTCTGTAGTTTGTGTGTGTGCATGCCTGAGTGTTGACTGTGTGACTTTCAAAACTGTCCAGACGCCCAGTATCCAGCTCACTGATGTTATAGTCAGAGAGAAATTCATACTTTCAGTTGCCTCCTTCTTTTCTTTTTTATCTGTTCAAGAACTATAATAATCTGATTTGTGTCTACATCAAAAGAATAATTCCTGTTGTGTTGAGACTCCTACTTACCACACTGCCACCCACAATGCAGCCCATGCATTGGTAGGCATGACTTTCAGGACTTCCTTTTATGACCATGGCCATGTACTAAACAGTCACATATAAGCCTATTTTGCCTAAATAATTCAAATTCTCTAAACAATCCAGGTTGCTTAAGCAAATATGCTTATGTAGTTGTGTGTGTATACACAAATGTCATTTATATTATTTTTATGTATTATGAATTTATATATTTGATATGTGTGTGCCACTATACTAAAGAGTCCTCATGGTTATTTGCCACCTTGTCAGTTTGTGTCATCTGCAACTGTTATGAGCTTCTGTGCTTCTGGATCTCTGCCACATCTTCAGCCTGATTGTCTGTCAGAGGCAGCTCTCCATATGAGTTAAGGACCTATGGAAGAGCTGGGCTGTCATAACAGACAACAGAGAGATGAAGTGGCAGGAGGTGACAAAGCCCTGATTTTTAGTAAAAATGGAATTCTATTGTACTGTAACTTGAAATTTTTCAAACATGCAGGCTTAGCTATTTTAAAGTCAAAAAGCTTAGCAGAAGAGGCACTCATACACTGAAGTACTTATGCATCGTCTCTTTTGTCATTTGTCTAAGTTGCAGTTCTAAAGGCATATAAATGGACATATTGTAAATGTTTAGTCCCTACAGTCTGTTCAAAACAGCTCCCTGAAAGCCATCTCCTTGCTATAGTACTTCCCTGCCTTATTTTGTCATTCACTTTTCAGTCTTTGAATCCAGCATTAAGATTTCATCTTCACATTCCAGAGGTTGGAAAAATATGTTATGTCCTTCATTTTGCTGCTGCCCTCCAATCTTTTGCTAGCTGGATCAGTATCTGCAGGCGTGTAAGAATTTTTCCTTGAGCAGCTCCCCAAGCTCATACCCACGTACACATTTTGATACCGGGTCCAGCCACTGTAGGGGACAGAGCCTTACATTGTTATGAAAGCACCTCAGAAGAGGTTTTGTGAAATGCCTATTTCTGAAATGAGGTTTGTTCTTTGGGAAGAAAGCAGGTTAGACAGAAAAACATAAAAAAACCCAAACTTTTGTTTTGACACTTTCAGGTTGATGGCACAACAGCTTGTTGAGAGAGCAGGCATATGTGCCAGGGTGTCACTCCCCTTTGCCAAAGGCAAAGTGTCATTTTTCTATGCAGGTACTCTGCTAAGAGTGGAAACAATTATTCTTACTTTGGCGAACTTTAAATTTATGATTCTGGGAGACAAAGGAGTGTCACATGAGAGTTGGAGTGTAGGTATTAATACTCAGTACTCACCAACTGTACTCCCTGTCTGTTGAAGGACTGCAGTTGCTTGCCATGATGCAATAGTTAAACCCCTTCCTGATTGTTTAGCTCAGTTTGGTTTGCTATCTCTCTCACACAAACACATTAACTTTGGACACTGCTAAGGTAATGTAGGCAAAAAATTTTAATGAGCCTAGTGAGAACTTCTCATGGATGTAAAATGACTAAGGATTCTTGTACTGTGTCTCTTAGAGTGGTTTGGTTGCTTATTCTGTGTGGTGTGGTTGTGCTGCTCTATAACCTCTCTGGTTCAATTTGGCTGGTAGACAACAATCCTATTCTGCCATTTATTAACTGGCTGGAGGGCATTCTGGAGAGTTTAAAATAAAATAAATTTTCAACTATAAAATAAATTTTAGAATAAATTTTAAACCATAAAACTTGACCAGCTAAACCTGTGGTTTGAAGACATTGAATTGGAACTCCAGGGGATGCACCGGCTTCTGTAATGGCTGTTGAAATACTGCTTTGGGGAAACATATCAGGTCATGCAGGCAGCTGGATTTTAGTTGAAAATGATGAAAACCAACAGTACAGAATTTCCATTTTTTTAATATTGGTGCAGTATTAGTGTGATTATGCTCCTTTGAGGATATGAAGCTTCAGTGGGAGTAAAGAAGCACTAACCAAACAAGCTAATATATTTTCCAGTGCTGTCATATATTTAGACCAAGAGATCATGACAACACTTTCTATGATGCTGAGAGATTGACATTACTATTTCTGTGGTGCTGTTAGTGAACTGATTTTCAGGCTATGTTTATTAACTGGTTAATAACTTCTTGAATATATGACTTGTAAAGCTTTAACATCTTGCCTTAAAAGACTGGGTAATTTGAAAATACTGTTTAAGCTTGGAGCTATCAGTGCTCTGGTTTGGATATTCAATGAAAACATTAATTAAAAGACCTTAATAAATAGAAGATAAAATATAACTCAAGCTCCTTCTTAGCATATAGCATCCCTAGAGCTGGTCATTAGAGGTAAGGGTCTTTAAACCACATGATAGGGAGGGATGAGAAGAAGGTGTTTCTGTATACACTGGGGGAAAAAAAAGACTGCCTAAAATAATTGTCAGAGGTGGCTCCTGTGGTCATCATTAGCTATAAAGGCAGAAAAGACACAGATCTAAAACTCTCCAGGACATGACAGCCTTAAAGGACATTACAGGTACTGATTAGTCAGAATCATAGGAAGTGGCAGCACTGCAGAACCCAAGGAAAATTTTCTTCATTAAATGTCGTCTTAACAATGTGTTTGCTATTTGATCTTCTGGTAAATTTCTCCTGTTATTGTCAAACTATGGCTTTTAAGTGTTCCCTTATTTGGAAAGCTTAAACAGTTTTAGGGCTGAAAGATCAGACACAAGGCACTCCATTCCCTGGAGAATGGATACCTTACAAACCCCAGCTGGAGACCATTGTCACAGTCCCCAGCATATCCCAGCTCTCCAAAGGCTAGAGGAAGCACCTAGATGGAAATGGAAATGGCAATGATTCTGCATAAAGAGCTTTTCATGCTGATCAGAAGATATTATGATTCAAGATCATGGATTAAATGTCAATGCTTCAGGATATAGACTGTGATAAGTGAAACACCAAAGGCTGCTGTCACATAAGCCACATGAACTGCTCACATGAACAATCACATTGCATTCAGCACTACTGCACAGGGAAGGCATTGGAAAGCATGAATACATAGGCTGAGGAATGCCCTGTGTTCTTAAGACACAAACCCCTTTTTTATTCCTTCTTCCACTGAGTCTGCAGATGACCATGGCCTGTGAAGGAATGCATTGTTCATTTGCTCAGGTGCTTTTAAGTTTCTATTAAGTTTTCTGGTCTTTCCCCTTCTAATAACTTCAGGCTTCATTTGTGATTCTGTGGAGTCAATATGGGCATAGTCTAACCTAAAGTGTTTAAGAGTGTCCAAAGTGTGGAACTAAACATCTTCCAGCAGGGCATAAAATAGATGGGTAAATGTGATAGTGCTGAAGAGGGCACTACACCTTCCTCTGTGTAACCCTCCCCCACCTGCAGGGCTTTGCCACTGATGCTTAAGGGACTCAAGGCTCAACTTTGCTTCCCACTGGCTGCATAACCTCAGCTAAGGGTGCTGGTGAAGCTGCTGGCCTGACAAAAAGCTGTGTAAATGTCCAAGGAAAATAAGCAAAAAGGTTAACAAGGGTGAAATTATAGGTAGGGGATCAAGGAATCCCAAGTACATAAGAGGAAAGATACCGACATGAGGACTTAGTAACTGCAGAGGAAGAGAAGGTGGAAGTGCTTATCGCCTCCTTTGCCCCAGTCTTTAGTGGGAAGATGGCTTATCCTCAGGACAACTGTCCTTCTGGGTTGGCAGATGGTGTCAGGGAGCAGAATGGTCCCCCTGTTATCCTGGAGGAGGCAGTCAGAGAACTGCTGAGATGATTGAATATTCATAAGTCTATGGGACCAGATGTGATCTATCCCAGGGTGATGAGGGAGCTGGAAGATGAGCTTGCAAAGCCACTCTCCATCATTTACCAACAGTCCTGGCTCACTGGTGAGGTTCCAGAGGACTGGAAGCTGGCCAATGTGACACCCATTCACAAAAAGGGTGGGAAGGAGGATCCTGGTAGTTATAGGCCAGTCAGCTTGACCTCTGTACCAGGTAAGGTTATGGAACAGTTTAAACTGGATCTCATCACACAGGACTTACAGGATGGCCAGGGTATCAGACCCAGCCAGCATGGCTTTAGGAGGGGAAGGTCATGTTTGACCAACCTCGTCTCTTTTTATGACCAGGTAACCTGCCTGGTGGATGCAGGAAAGGCTGTGGATGTTGAATATTTGGACTTCAGCAGGGTCTTTGCCACTGTCTCCCACAGCATCCTCCTGGAAAAGGTGGCAGGACAGGAGCACTCTTTGCTGGGTTCAGAACCAGCTGGATGGCCGGGCCCAGAGAGTGGTGGTGAACAGTGCTGCATCCAGCTGGCAGCCAGTCACCAGTGGTGTTCCTCAGCGGTCTGAGCTGGGACCAGTTCTGTTCAATATCTTCATTGACATGGATGAGGGGATTGAGTCTTTCTTTAGTAAATTTGCAGATGAGCTTAAGCTGGGAGTGTGTGTTGATCTGTTGGAGGGTAGGAGGGCTCTGCAGAGAGCCCTGGAACTGTTGGATGGATGGGCAGAGTCCAATAAGATGATGTTTAATAAGTCCAAGTGCCAAATCCTGCATTTTGACCACAATAACCCCCTGCAGTGTTACAGACTGCAGACAGTGTGTGACTGGACAGTGCCCAGGCAGAAAGGGACCTGGGGGTATGGGTGACAGCTGAATGAACATGAGCCAGCAGTGTGCCCTGGTGGCCAAGCAGGCCAATGGCATCCTGGCCTATATTAGGAATAGTGTGGCCAGCAGGAGCAGGGAGGTCATTCTCCCACTGTACTCGGCACTGGTGAGGCCACACTTTGAGTGCTGTGTCCAGTTCTGGGCCCTCAGTTTGGGAAGACACTTGAGCACGTCCAGAGGCGAGTACAAGGCTGGTGAGGGGCTTGGAACACAAGCCCTGTGAGGAACGACTGAGGGAGCTGGGGGTGTTTAGCCTGGAGAAAAGGAGACTCAGGGGTGACCTTATCACTATCTACAGCTCCCTGAAAGGGGGTTGTAGCCAGGTGGGGTTGGTCTCTTTCTCCAGACAGCAACTGACAGAACAAGAGGACACATCTTAAGCTGCACCAAGGGAAATAGAGGTTGGATATTAGGGAAATAGAGGTTGGATATTAGGAAAGAGTGATAAAGTGCTGGAATTGTCTGCCTGGGGAGATGGTGGAGTCACCATCCCTGGATGTGTTTAAAAAAAGACTGGATGTGGTACTTGGTACCATGGTTTAGTTGAAGTGTTAGGGCAGGGGTTGGACTTGATGATCTTGATCTCTTCCAACCTAGTGATTCTGTGATTCTGTGAATAAGCTGCTATTGGAAAGAAAGTGGGAGCTGGTTGCCAGCTTATTGGGTGTCCTTGGTTGGAGCTGGTAGAATAGACATTGGGTTTTAACATGACGGGTTTGCTCTAGAAGTGGTACGCTCCCCTACATGTTACCCAATAAGTGACAAAGGCTCCTTGGATTCCTCACAAGAGGTGGTCTGTAGCTCACCAAATCTAGACATGTTTTGTGTGTGCCAGGCAGGAAACACTTGTGATGTGCTTGTGAAGTTTTGCATATCCTATTTGCAGAGCCTCTTTGGACCTGACTAGACTACAGACACCTGATCAAATGGACCTGAAAGTAGGGTGACAGAAACAGGTGACAGGACCTTCTCCACAAAAGTCACCCCGGTCAGCACAATGGAGGGCATTCTCACACAGGCATTGGGTTTACCCAGCACAGAAATCCTGGAGTCCCTACCTGGTTGACTTTGATAAGAGCTTTAACTTTTACACCAGATATTCTGTACCTTGCTTGTTCTGATTTATTAATAATTTATAAAATGATCCAATATTTGGCCATTGCCTTTAAATCATAGGATTCTCCATTCTAAATGACAACCTTTGCATTTTATTAGTGCGGCTTAGTCTTTATTAGGCCTTTACTAACCCCATATATCTTACCAACACTCTTAGAAGAAGCTTTTGTACATATTATAAATTACCTTGTGGAATGACAACATCCACTGGCATACTGGAGAATATAATGCTTCTGCCCCAGCTCTTGGCAAGCACATAAGAGAAGGAAGCATTTGTATTGCAGTAACACCAAAAGTAGAAGGTGTGGGCTTGTGGTGTGGGTGGCAGGTGGTGGTGCAGTAGTCTCCTAAGTCCAACAACTTCTGCTGTGACCAAATCTCTGTGAGCCATGCAAAGGTGTTTCACTCCCCTTCCTCAGTTTCCTCATCCCTGAAAGGTGTATTTTTATTCCCTGAAGAGACACAATAATTGATTGAATAATGTCTGTAGAACAGCAAAGAGAGAAGCACCGTGTAAATGCCAGGGTGGATTATTGCTATTCAGTCTCCCAAAGGAGCATCAAACTATGTTTTGCATTTGAGCTTAGCCAGATCTTTGGGGTGAAACTGAGAGCTGTATCTTAAAAATTCAGGAGCTATCATTTAACAGTCTCTGTAAGTACAGCCAGACAGTGTTTGCTGTGTGCCCTGAGCTGCATTTGCCTTACTCACTATTCTTTTTGCTTTACCTGGGAATTCACTATTATGTATTAGTATTATTATCAACATCGGTCAGTATTACCAATTTGTTGCTAATTTCTATGGATTCTTCTTCATTTTTCCTCAACTCAAATATAAGAATGCTATTTTTGAAGCCACTGACAGGAATACATTATGAGTGTGAATTCCTGGAAGACACATGTTTGTAGAAGTCCCTGACAGCACTGTTTGGCCCATCTGAGCAAGGACTGTGAAAGGACAAGAAATCATGAATGCATACTGAGCAAATTCCAGCACTTATTCTGTGTCTTCCCCTGGCAGTGACAAAGACTGGCAAATATCTTCATCTGCCTATAAGACCATAGGACCATTTCTGGTAGCTTACTATAGTAATTACTTATTTTTCCTGTGTTTTACAATATTTCCACATGAAGCAAATTTCTCACCCTCAAGCTTCAGGCCCTGGATGTTTTGGAGAGGGTTGTTCTGTATTTTGTGGGTCTGGACCACCTGTAATGTGGATAATCTCACCTAAGGCTTCCTTAACTGGAATCACCACAGTGAAAGCTTGCAAGGTCCAAAGACTGTGTAGCTGGAGATAAAAGCTGTGTGTCATGTCCTTTGAGACTGTGCTTCTGCAGGGGATGAGCTGTCCGCTCCTCGCAAAAAAGATGACTCCTATTCTCTGAAGGAGCCTGTGGCTCACCAGGAGCTGATGTAACAGGCTTAGCTCCTTGCATAGCCAGAAATGGTGCTGCCAAGAGAATGCTCTTGGGCGCACATCAAAAAGGTGTCCAGCAACTTGGAGTGCATCCCCCTGCTTTAACGGCAGTCCATATCCTCAGGCTCACCATCTCCAGCCAGTTGTGTCTCTGCCTCCCACTCTGCTCTCTCTGACCCCAAAGGTCTGCAGAGGAGGTGTTTCTCCTGCATTTCCCAGTCCAGCATTGCATTTCTGAAGCGATTACAGTAGGGACTAGATGGGTAGCCAAGATAAGTGTGTAACAGATGTCCTTCTGTTTTCTCTGTCTCTGCCAATGGCTACAACAGCATGAAAATTCATAAGTTCATTCTATCACAGGATATTCTAAGTTGGAAGAGACCCACAAGGATCATCAGGCTCAAATCCTGGATTTGCAAAGAACCATCCCCAAGAATCACACCATGTGCCTGAGAGCCTTGTCTAAACAGTTCTTGAACTCAGTCAGGCTTGGTGCTGTGACCTCTTTGCTTGGGAGCCTGTTCCAGTGCCCAACCACCCTCTGGGTGAAGAACCTTTCCCTAACATCCAACCTAAACCTCCCCTGAAACAAGTTCAGGCCATTTCTTTGGGTCGTGCTGCTGGTTACCACAGAGATCAGCATCTGCCTCTGTGCCTTCTCTCTTGAGGAAGCAGTAGACTGATGAGATCTCTTCTTTTTGTTTTCTTGCTTTCTTCCCTGAGCTGATTCTCTTCTTCAGTTCTCCCTAGCCCACAGCTCTGTGCATTAAGGCCTTTAAGTTCTCTGAAAAAGGAAAGGAGTTATGGCACTGAATGGACTGTCTCCTTGCCAGGAGACATTCTTGAGGCACTTGACTTTATCCCAGCTGCTTTATGCCCTGTGTTAACAAAAGCAGGAGTGTATAAAGGCCCTGAAAGGGGGGCCCTTTTCTGAGGGGATCAAGGTCTCAGCTCAGCTACTTGAGGAGCTACCTGTGGAGGAGCTTACTGGTCTTATGCATGTTACCAGGGGTGTTCTAAACATACATCAAGGTCCGTAAGTGTCTGAAGTTGGGTGGCTAGTGCAGGTCTTCTGTGGCATGATACTCAGCATTGCATGAAATAATAGGCCATAGTACTCCTATGAAAGGGGCTGTATAGCCCATGGTTTCACTCTAAAATCACAAAAATGATGCTTTTTTTAATGGAAAACCTTGCTCTAGAAGCAAGTGATTTCACAGCAAATCAAGATGTGGTGCTGTAGTATTCTCTTCAGCAGAAACTATGTTTGGAAGGCATTTCCTAAGATTTGATATAGACCATCAGTGAGTTTGGATAAAACTGTAAGTAAGAACTCCATGGTTAATGCAAGTAAAATGATGAGTGGAGAAATGGATCGTAATCTTTATATGTGGGGCCGAGTGAAAATGTCTAAGCTCTAGCATCTGCCACCTGAAATTTTAAAATTTGGCTGTTAAAAAATTCTGATTCCGTATTTATATGTATAATAAAGAAACCTAAATGCCAGAAAGTATCAGAATCAGAATTATATTGCTGATGTTTTCATGAGATCTTATACTACCCTACAGGTTCATTGGCAAGGCAAATTACTTGACCTGGACTTCAATTCTTGGTCTTTTTCAGTATCTGTCTGGATACTTTGCCATAAGAGTCAAAAAATCTGACCACTTTGTATTGTTATCAATGTAACTGAGTAAAATGAATGGTTCATTTTTTATTTATTAGAAAACATAGCCCTAATTTTGAATTTGCTTAATTTTCAAATCAAATAAAAATGCTTTGTACTCATATCTGTTCAACTTCTTCTGAGGGGATATCAAACTGTTGTTACTTCAAACCAATTCTGGTTTTGTGCTGGCCTTTTGTACTTTGGACCACCAATTACTTTTTGTCGATGTTGGAATTTTCACGGGGCTCTCCCATTTTCATCTTAGTATATTATCTGACACTGCATTGTAACATCTGCTCTCTGAAGCAAAAGAAAGCTCTTGTTTACTTTTTGAGTAGTGTTTTCAACTTCATATGGATAATCAGATGATATCCCTGACTTTTTCTAGTGCTCTAAATAAAATGGTGCAGTATAATGAAATAAATATTCTCTACAATTTTTTACTTGCTGTACTGGTTTAATTGATGAAGCAGGGTGGATCTCTGCATCTACATTAAATTTGTGCAGCCTTTACTGATTCAAAATATAATGTAGATCATGTGGGACAATGCCATACTTTAAGTGATTTTCCAAATGACTGCATGGACTGAGATGTAATTTAGATGAATCCTCTGCTATCCCTCCATGCATGTGTTTTATGAAAGATCTTAAGTACCTTATCAGTGGATAAAACAATTCAGAAATTTTCAATAAGATCCCTACTTAGTGTCATGGATCAATTCTCTTTATTTCCTTTTGCCCCACCAGTTAATGATTTTGTTATCCTCTCAGTTAAATGCCAAATCACCTCTCAGAAACAAGCCAGCTTAGCTTGCTTATGCAAACGTATTCAAACATCCTTAAATCTAGAAAAAAGCTCCAAGCTCTGATAGAAGTGAGGTCTTTGGATAATTTTTTGAGACATAATTCAGAAGGTTCACAGATGCACAATGCTGGAAAAAGAACATTCAAGGATCAAGACTATTTCATTTTGGGGTGGAGGTTCAGGTCAGAGCCCATTCCACGCAAAGTACTTCACCTCTGGCCTGAGCACAAATAGGAGTGGTTTTGCTTTGGAGAAAGATTATTGCCCCTCTCACTGACAATGTGTGCTGGGGCAGAAGGAATCCAGGTACATGGGACTAATGATACTTATGGCTTGTTTCAAGTGATGTCACTGCTTGCTCTGTGCACGAGTAGCAGGATTCTATTATACAGAAGTACAGTTCACCCTGTGCAGAACATCTAAATACCTATATAGTGCATCACAACATTGAGTGTGCTCCTACTGTAAGGGAAACCCAACAGCCCCTTTACCTGCTGGCTGCATGCTACTGTCCCTTGCTGTGTAAGGTTTAATTCTTCTAATAATATCTTCCATCTTAAGATATGGTAATATTAGTGATGGGTCCTGAGGACAGCCTTTTCATTATTGTCCCAAAAGGAATGATGGCAGTAATGGATGGGAAGGGTAGGGTAGCCCACATCGTGCAAAATAATTCAGATGCAAAACATCTGAGTGCTTCCCTACCCCCAGGAAGTATGCAACCTGAGATAGGAACATGTGTGTGCTAATTTAGAATAACATTTCCTTCCTATGTTAGTCTCTATGAAAATGCAAACAGGTGTTAGTAAGCTAGTGTTACATTCTGACAAAATCCCTTTCAACAACAGGCCTGGGCTTGCACCAGCTCAGGGGAAGGAGCCAGGAGAGATGGAAAATAATAAGTAAGCTCCTCCTAGAGGTGCAGCTTACCCAGGTTTTAGGGATTGTCTTCCCTTGCTTTGCTCCTCTCTACTCCACCCCTTGGGTAACACTACATGTCAGCAGCATCTGATCACAGGCAATGGAATGGGGCTTCGGGCTGTGCCAAGAGCTGGAAGTATGTATGCTGGCAAAGCAGAGGCAACAGGCTGGGGCTGCTAGCCTGACCCTGCTGCCAAGAAAAGATGACAGGGAGATTTCCCTCAAGCTCATTTACCACCCCCAGGGCCGAACTTTGGCTGTCCTGAAGTAGGAGAGTTTGGGACTGCCTTTTGCCTTTTGAAATGCTCTGGCATCAGCCACTGAAGGAGAGGGAAAGGAGGGGAAAGGAGGGGAGGGGAGGGGAGGAGTGGCTCCATATTCCTCAGGTGTATGTATTTGTCAAGATCACACGCTGACAAAAGTAGAATATAATCCACCTGCCTGCTTTCCTAAGTCTTATTTAGGTAGAACAACAATACACAGCCACAAGTGTATGATAAATGCCCAAAATTTAGCCTGTAAGTCTAGTTTTTAAGGTTTTGGCCTTTGCTTGCAAGTTAGATGGCTCTCAGCTACAACAAGGAGAATTCAGTCTGCAGGCTTCTGTCGGTCTTCATCCACACAGAATCTGTGCGGACACAGCCCCACAATCCTTTTTATGCATCGCATGGAATTATTCAACCCAGTAACAACCTGCATCTAAAAATTCAGGTGAGGATTAAATGTTGATAAAGGGTGGAAAACATGTTCCCTTGTGCACAAGAGTGGCAGCTGATCACCCAACTACTGTACACCTATACCACTTGCAACACTCAGGGTGGCTTAAAGACACCCGCTTCTGAAAAAATATTTCCACTTGAAAATTCTTATTGAGGTATTTTGGGGAAGGAAGAAATAGCATTACTATCCCAGACCTATGAGTGTAAAAGGACCAAAAAGAGGCGCACAGTACTGAAACTGGTGAACATCAGATCAGATCTGCTAATGGACTTAATACAGGTCTTCATTTACATAATTCAGCTGAGAACAGTATTTAGACTTGTAATTTATTACACAAAAACTGACTGGAGTCTGGTATGAATCTCTGAACACTCAAGCCAATTTTTCCTCCCATTATCTATAGCAAAATGAAAAGTGAAAAGGATAGTGCTTCAATAATTTGATTAGTTTTACTCTAATTGAAACTTTTTTCCTTGTGAGTGGAGAGAGAACAGGTGCCTAAGTAGAGACCACAATAACTCTCACACAGATATAATTAAGCTGGAAGATCAATAAAACCTCCTCTTGCTAAACAGTTGCCACTTTGGAGATAGATGTTTAAGTGTGCAGAAACAAATCCTTTCCCTGGGGAGCACATGAAAGCACTCTTTTGGGGAAAAGATTTTACTTATTTATCTTTCCAGTGGCCATGGTACTCATGAAGAGTACAGGCCAGCTTATTAGGAATGAGTTTTGCTGTTACTGAAAGATTGTATGAGGGTATACAGAAGGTTTCATTTAAAAGTAAATTCTGTAGGAAATTGTCACTTTTCCAAGATCTTCTGGAACTTTTTATGAAGAATGTGGTAAATAGGTATGATTCATGCTGACAAAATTGAAACAGTAATCAATATTGATACAGTAATTAATATCTGGAAATAATAAAACAGTTAAATGTGTAAGGCCAAGAAAGAAAGGGAGAGGAGGGGTTTCCCCCCCTTCTCCTGTAGATGTTCAGAACAGGAAGAAGCAAGAGATAACTATTACTAAATTAATGTGGAAGAGAGGAGAATTTGGTTGGACACCAGGAAAATGTTAATTATATGAGATTTATTGCTTTAATGTTGGAACATAATATTGGCTTCTACTATACCAGCTTGGTGCGCATGTGTAATCCAAAAGGTGAACTAAAGGACACTGAGGAAGAGGAGAGGCCTTCCTCAAAGAAGACCCCCCAAAGAGTGGTGTGATCCACTGTAAGAATGGTGGAGGATTTGTGGTAAAGGTGATGATGAGAGTGGGGGTACAGGTGTGACAAATCGAAAATGGGAGGATAGTGATGACATATGGCATGAAAAGGAGAATTTTGGCTTGACAAGCTTGTACATGAGCTGGCGGGGGTCCAAAAACCCTGCACTCTGTACCCCATGCGGTTATTTTTTTATATTTCATTTTGTTTGCTTATGTGCTATTATCAGAACCAAGTTATTCCTTATTTTAACCAAATTATATTGTCAATATTTTGAGTGTATTCAATTTTATATACATTAAGCTACTTAATTAAAATTGCTGTTACATTTAATTATTTTTTATTGGATAATTGGGCAAATATAACAAGTACATTAAAGAAATTTTATTTTTAATATTTCCATGAAACAACTAGAAATACCTTAAATAGGTCAGACTGTTTGGTCCTGTCCTGAGCAGATGCTGGCTGCCCCGTGAATTTGGCTGTTCTTGATGTGCATGGCTAGTGCAATGAGAGATACAGAGAATGTCAGAATTTGGAGGACCTCTGAACTCCCTTGAAGAAAGAGAAGTCCTTCAGAAAGACCTTGACAAATTAAAGGGCTGGGCAATCACCAGCTGAATGAAGTATAACAGGGACAAGTGCCCAATTCTGCACTGGGGATGGGGCAGCCCTAAATGTGCAGACAGTCTGGGGAATGGGATGCTGGAAAGCAGTGCCACAGAAAGAGACCTAGGGGTCCTGGCCTGTGGCAAGGTGAACATGGCCAGCAGCGCCCTGGCAGCCAGGAAGGCCACCCGTGTCCTGGGGGCATCAGGCACAGCATGGCCAGCCGGGCAAGGAAGGGGATTGTCCTGCTCTGCTCTGCACTGGGGCGGCCTCACCTCGAGTGCTGGGGGCACAATATCTGGGTGCCACAATATCCTAATGTAAGGCTAGAGAGTGTCCAAAGGAGCACCATGAGATGGTGAAGGGCCTTGAGGGGAAGGTGTATGAGGAGCAGCTGAGGTCACCTGGTCTGTTCAGTCTGGAGGACACTGAGAGGAGCCCTCACTGCAGTCTACATCTTCTTCTTGTGAGGGCACTGAACTCTTCTCTGTGGTGACCAGAGACAGGAGCTGAGGGAATGGCCCGAATTTGTGTCAGGGGAGGTTTAGGTTGGATATCAGGAAAAGTTTCTTCACCCAGAGGGTGGCTGAGCACTGGAACAGGCTCCCCAGGGAAGTGGTCACAGCACCAGCCTGACAGAGTTCAAGAAGCCTGAGAGCATTGTCCATTGTTTGGATGATGCTCTCAGACACACAGTGGGATTCTTGCAGTGTCCTGTGCAGGGTCAGGAGCTGGACTTACTGATTCTTATGGGTTCCTTCTTATTCAGGATATTCTGTGATTATCACAGAATCAAAGAACTGTTTTGATGGACTATCATCTTTCAGTAACTGACTCAATAAAAAGAGAAGAGCCAGTTGCATTGTCACTTACTGTGGTGGACACCTCGTCTGGAGGGCACAGCTAACATGGAAAATAGCACAGGTAATCTCTCAAATGAGCATAGCTGTTACATGTCCTTTCTTTTTAGTGTCCTCAGCATGGTCCTTCATTTCTGAACCCTCAGACAGAGTTTAAGGAGAAGAAAGCATAGAAAAAGCAAGTTTAATGAAAGGAAATATTTGATTAAAAAAGAAAATAAATACTAACTTTTCATTGGGCCGTGGTTATCTCAGAGGTGAAGGCACTAGTTTTCACAGCCAGTTTTGGTGCTCTATGTACTATGGCATGTCTTGGATAGCATAAACATAAACACACAGTTCACCATCTGCCAAGTCCCTCCATTCCTAATATATATTCTAAAAGTATCTTCTTTGGAAAGGGCTGTAGTATTTCTAGTAATGCCACTACAAGGTCTGAAAATGCACTTTACCATAATATTCCAGGTAACAAAGGCTGAGTTCTAGTGAAAATCATGAAGTGCTATGAAACTCTCTACTCATGGCAAACATGCTCTTCCTGCTAAATGCACCTCTAATAAAACACCATGATGATTGGGCCTTGAAAATTCCTAATTTTCTTAAAATTTGGAAAGTCCTAAAGTCAAAGCCCAGCTGGTGTTTTGTGGTACCGTTTGTTAAAATCTTTTCTTCCCTGAAAACACAACCACAGAAGTGGCAGCAGATCTTCTGAGCTAAAAAGTTACCATTTCATTAATAAAATAAAAAAACAGTGTACATCGGATCCGAAATTATATTATTACTGAAATTACTTTACGCTGTAAATAAGATTCGCCCTGCATATACTGCTGGTGTACTGAACATTCTTAAATGTCACATCAAGTAATCCTTATTAACTGCTGTCTGTATCTTTTTGCTTACTATTAGTTATCAACTGGCAAAGTGTTCCTTCCAAACAATTAATTTAATGCTGCTTTGTTGCTAAAATTAAAGTTATGGAAACTTCATAGAGAAGGTAATTATTAAGCAGATTAAGTTACCTTAAAAGAAAGGAACAGGGGAAAAAAAGAAAGAGGATTCTGATAGTCTGCACTTCAAGACAAATGAAAGAAATATTCTACTGCTCTGCTTTTTAATGCTTCACTGAAATTCTTAAGCAGTATGCTACTGGCCCTCTTGATGTTTGCTCATAGATCACAGCAAGCAGAAAATGCATGCATAATGAGAATAATCAAGTCTCATTAGAACATTAAGACTGTTGTAGATAGAGACTGTGTGATACCAGCTTTTTTCTGTGACTGCAAGCGTCTCATGAATACTTAAAGAACTGACTTGCATTGCTAGCACAGAAAAAAAAACGAGTGTCTACATTTGGTCCCTTCTTTGTGCTTTGCATTTTTTAAAAAATTATTTTAAAATTTAAATTTTTTCCCATTATTACTGCTAGTATTTATTTGTCCGGGAAAGAACAGGTGGAGAAGCCAATGTGAAGGAATTAATGTGTTGGTAATGTCTGCTGTTAGGCAGTACTCAGGACTGATCATTCTTTCTCAGCCAGGCTAGAGACTCTGGAATAATCTACTCCAATGTTATTGGGTTGTTGGGTTGATTGGTTAGTTGGTTGGTTGGTTAATTTTTGCCAAGCTGGATCAGAAGCCTTGTAAACACTGCTGAATGCCCAGCACTGCAAACCCAGTACAATTCACATTGGCAAGAATATGAAAAGTTGCTTGCTGCTTTTGTCTGATGCCAGTTACCCTGTTAGTTCAGCTGGACTTCCATAGAATGGAATGACAGAAGTAAGCTGTGCTTTTTCCTTATGAGTCCTATGCAAGCATTCTAGTCTGCAAATAAAGTGCTCATGTGTTTGGGGCAAGGAGGTAGTTTGTTTACTCTTTTTATTTTTTCTACCATCACTTGTTAGAACATAATGAAAATGTGCTAATTTTGAGGGGGAATATAAGAAATTAAAGCAATGTAAAGATTTAGGTAAAGCATTTCAGCTGTAGCCCTAAGGTAGAAGAATTTACAGGTATGAATACTGGTCAACATGATGCATTTCTTTGTTTATTTACAATGTTTAAGTTTTGAGAATTAACTGTTAAAAGTTAAGGAGAATTTTAGGGAGTTAAATGGTAGGACTAAAAGTTTTTGTTCCTCATACTATCTGTCTTTATCTTAGTAAAGATTTTTCAGATTCATGGATTTTATAATATCAGACATAGATAGAAAATGCGATGAGGCTCCATGAACAAAACTCCAGAGAAGCTGGGGTCCTGCTCCAACCTGTGACTTGATTGCTCTGGGCAATGCAAATTAAAGTTGCATGGTCTCCCGGTCTCCTGAGGACAGTGTGGTTGGTCCCTCATTTCTCTTGCAGGTGTGAGTGGATTTGCACTTATAATTCCCCCTTTCCAGGAAAAGCTGCGGTTATCCTCATAGCGAATGTTGTCACTCCCAGGTCTGTTGCAGCTCGTGGGGATCAGAAAATCCCTTTGAAACCTGCCTAAAGGACAGGGAATGGACACAGGAAAACTACCTTCTATTGCTGCCTCCTAAGAATGGAAGAATGTCCATGTGGCTGAGCTGCAAATGTGAAGTTTCTGCAACTTCCCTTTCTTGTCTATTACAAACCATTGTGTCCCCATCCACAGCCCACAGCAACCAGCTTGTGTCTGCAATCTCTCTGCAGTTGACCTCCTTGACTACCACCAGCTTTCCTCACTCTCATTGGGCTTGTTCTTCTTCACTTCTGGCAGTGCCATGCCTGGGTAACCTTGCGGTTTTCAGAGGTGTATAGTGTAACACATTTTTAAATTTGTTTGGATGAATGCAGGAGAAATGCACTGTTAATGAACCTCTACACGTAAATAAGTCTGAAAGAACAGTCGATTTGGATCAAAATTCGTCACACAGGTTTGCTGACCACACAAGCCTGTTCAGTGTGGCTTATGCACTGGAGAGCAGGGATGCCACACCGAGGGCCTGGACAGCCTGGAAAGGTGGGCCTGTGCAAACTTCTGGAAGTTCAACAAGGTCAAATGGAAGGTCCTGCACCTGGGTCAGGGTAATCCCAGACATGGATACAGGCTGTTGTTTTAATTTAAAATGGATTGAGAGCCATCCAGGTGAGGAGGACTTGGGGATATTGCTGCACAAGAAGCTCACCGTGACCCAGTCATGGGCACTCACAGCCCACAAGCCAAACATGTCCTGGGCTGCATCCAAAGCAGCGTGGGCAGCAGGGCCAGGGAGGGGATTCTGCCCCTCTGCTGCTCTGCTGAGACCCCACCTGCAGTGCTGCATCCAGCTCTGGGGTCACCAAAATAAAAAGGACATGGACGAGCTTGATTTGGTCCAGAGGAACGTCACAAAGATGATCAGAGGGCTGGAACAGCTTCCCAGTGAAGAAAGGCTGAAAGCGTTTGGTTTGTTCAGCCTGAAGAGGAGAAGGCTGTAGGATGACCTTATAGCATTTTCCAGTACCTAAAGGAAGCTACAAGACAGTTGAAGAAGGATTTTTTACAAGGGCATGTAGTGACAGGACAAGGGGAAATAGCTTTAAAATGAGAGTAGGTTCAGACTGTATATTAGGAAGAAATTCTTTACTAAGAGGATGGTTAGGAACTGGAACAGGTTGGTAGTGAAATGTGTGCCTGCCCATGGCAGGGGTTTTCCACTGGATGTAAAGTCTCTTCCAGTGCAAACCATACTATGATTCTAGGCTTCCATTAAACAGATGAGCTTGCAGGAAAAATTGCAGTCAAATTGCACTGTGGGGATATTAGACTGAACAGAATTTCATTATTGGAATCTGGTATAAAACCTTTCAGTCATATTTTCTTAGACCTTTCCATGTAGGCACATGCATTATTATTAGGTAGAGCTCTACTTACTGTAATGACAGTTTGCTGAGTTGTCACCTCTACACATACACAGAGCTCTGCCACACTCAGAGAAGCCAATGTAGTCTCTAGAAATATATAAAAAATTAAGATCAAGTATATGATTCTTGAGATAAAGGGGAGAGAAAAACATGCTGAGAACAATGGGAACAAAGCCAATACCTCATCTGATTGTTTTCTGCCCTGCTCAGACGAAATACAAATGGAAAAATCAGAAAGTAGGTGGTGACACCAATATTGGAAGGCATGTTCAGCTTAGTTGTATTTTATTTCTAGGATGATAACTATAACAATTTAGAAACATTCCTTCTTGGGAAAAAGTGGAACAGGAGAGACTCTTGTCAGAAAGAAGAAACTATGAACTCATAGGTGCAGGCACCCAAATACAAAACTTGCATTCATAACCAGGCTTGAACATTTGGGCTGCCTCTCCTCTGCCATGGAAGTTAACAAGCTTATAGCATTAAGAACCAGCCTCAGCAGATTACCTCTTTAAAAGGCTGGAAATTAATAACTTAAATGGTTACACCATGGTGTCAGGACTTGGCAAAATACCATAAATTACCAGGACCATTTCACTGCAGTTGCAGAATCATTAATGGCACATTTTACTCAACAAAAACCAGATTAACAAAAAATTATTAGCCCTGGCTTCTGAAGGAAAAGCCTAAATGATCACTTTTTCAATCACCTTCACTCTGATAATTTGAGAATGGACTCAAAAAATTTTGATACAGACATATTTCTCAAAAATAATTGAGTGTATATAAGCCTTGCGGGAAACTGAAAGTTGGCTGTAGGAAAATTTGTAACTGGTTTCTCCACTAACAGCAGAGAAAAAGTGAATCTCAACCACTACCTTTTTGGCTGTCTGGCCATGAGCTGTCATCATCTAGGTAACCTCAAACCACGTAGAGCCATTTTGATAGTAGAAGGAGTGAAGTAGGTGTTTCAGGAGTGGAGAGAGAAGCTGAAAGATGTGCTAGGTAAAGAGTAGAGGGAAAGAAAGTTAATATTGTTAATTCATTGCAGAAGTATAGGGCACAAGTCCATACAAAATCAGGCTTATTTCCTTGTTATATTGAATGTCTTTTAAATGGAAAATAACAGCTATCAGAAGCAAAATAACAGTTCATCAGATGGTGCTCCAGTTGTAAGGCACTATATATAATGTGGAATGTCTGTAGCTTTTAGACTTTACCAGCACAGGTTTTTCTCACATTGTTATGTGTGAGCAGAAGTTACTACTTCACAATATACTGCCAAGTGCTAACCTTTCTTGGAGTAGAAAAAGCAGTTTTAGGGAAGAAGAAATTCTACTGAAAGCTGGTCATGTGTCTTTGAGAAAAAAAAAAAAATCATACATGTTTCATTACACTTATCCAGCTGAGGCACAGTTAACTTTGAATATAGGTGATCAAATGCAAGATACCTCTTATGGCAATGGTGTTTTGTTTCTTCAGAGGACTGGGTGCCACAGATGCCATCTCCCAGATCTTTGGAGAAAGAACCCAGCTACAGCCTCTAGTCACTGCTGTCTGCCCTTGCTCTGAAGGGAACCTGGCAGCCTAAACAGACTCTGAAAAAAAAAAATCTGAACAGCCTGTTAGGTTTATAATTGAGAAGGGAAGGTTGGAGGCTTAAGCTACTGTCTCTCCAAAAATGTCACATGCTCCACCTCTTTCTTGTGAAGTGAATAGCTTTAATTGTCAGTGATTCTGTGTAAGATTTGAACCTTATGACATTCTTTTCTGTTCATTTTCCAGAGCTTTAATACGGTTTCACCATTTTCAACACACAGACAAGCTTCTGTATGAGTTAGTGGACTATGCTGAGGCACCAGAGCTGTGGCTAACACTTAATACTCCTGGCTGGAGAACCTGGCAGCAAAGAGCTGCACAGATCTAGATGATCTTTATTTTTGCTAGTTTTATGATGCTCTTGTCATGGAACATCCAATTGCTTTTACTCCTGCTTGTAAGATTTACTTTTCAGATACATCTTGCCTGGGTTGGGTTAGCTGGTCCAGCACATGGATTTGGATTTGAAGGAGGCTTGGATAAGAGTTTTGAAACTAACCCCAAACTGTGTGTTAAGAGTGACAAGTGGGAACTGGCATTCAGATTCAGTGACATTTACCAAAGCTAGGCAAATATATGTTCTACTTTATGTCAGGATTAAATACCAATGGTTTTCATAATTTTTAAGGGGATGGCATTCAGAACAGAAATGGTGATGTCAGTGCTCTGTTGAGACGTGAGGAAAGTTAGCACTACATCTTGTGCTCAGATCTGGCCTTTGAAAATGTTGTTTTAATTTAAAAGTGTATCCATGCAGTATATTCACCTATCTCCATTGATTATTCCAGCCTTCTACATTCACTTTCATAGCATGAGCTGCAAAAGAGCTCTCAGTATTCAGTATTTCTGCAAGAGAAAACTGAGTCTGTCCTACCAGCTTTAGAAAGTGCTGTCCCATCTGGCTCTTCAGCCAGAACACCTGAAAATTCAAATTCCCTTAGTCTCTTTACTGTAAATCCTACCCTCTCACTTACCAGCTCTGCTCTGCAAAACTCAGGCATGTATACCAGTTACAAAATAAGACATAGGAAATCATCTTGCTTAACTTCACTCTGTCTAGGCAGTCAGCAGCTGCTAGAAGCTTCCACCATGCCCGACAGAGGCAATCTCTGATGGCTCTGAAGATGGACATGCTGTGGCACAATTACAGCGGCTGGTAACACCTCAGCGATGACATATTTAAGAAGAAAAGCAAACCAGCATGTGCACAGTTTTTTCCAGTGGTGGCGATGAGCTGTAGCCGCCGCCATCTCGACATGGCCCATGGCAGGCCTTGCTGCCTGGCTGCCCCTAGGCAGCCACGCTGTGGGCAGAAGGGCAGAGGTGGTGGTGGCTTTCCCTCCCCAGATCCTGCATGAAGAGAGACGTTAAATAGCGCCAGCGCCGCGGCAGCCATCATCGCCCGTGCCATGGTGGCGAGGTCACCCGGCCGGCAGCGGAAACACGACGAGTGACTCCCCAAAGTGGAACCTGGATGAGATCAACCTCTCGGCACCGTGGGATCCTGCAGGAATCTTTGTATTGGTAGAACTTGTTGACAATGGTCCCCGCACAGAGCAGTTTTTCTTCTAATCAGAGAAGAGGAGGAAGTGAGGACATGTGAGAGAAAACAACATGGTGGCATCAAGGTCAGTGATGCCTTGAGGGGAAGGAGGTGCTCCAAGTGTCAGACGTGAGATGAGGACTGTGGTGAAACAAAGGGTCCCCCTGTAATGCATGAAGTCCATGGGGGATGCAGAGATCCACTCGCAGCCAGTGGAAAAAGTGCTCACGCTGGAGTGGGTGGATGCTGGAGGGGGCTGTGATCCATGGGAGACCTGAATAAAGAGGGAGGGCCCCTGCTTCCAGAGAAAGAGAGAGAGAGCCCTTACTTCCAAACTAGAGCAGCCTGTCCTTAGAGGACTGTGGACGAGTGACCCACGCCACAGCAGTTTTGGGAAGACCGCCTGTGGGAGGGACCCCACGGCAAGGCAGAGAAAAGATTTCTCTCCCTGAGCAAACAGAAAATCTCAGGTGATGAACTGACCAAAACCCCCATGCCCTGTCTTCCTGCACTGTCAGTGGGAAGGAGGGAGGGGCTGGCAGGGGAAAAGGTGTTTTAAAGGTTTATTTTACTTTTCCTTATCCTCTTCTGACTCTGTTAATAATAAATTTATCTCATACCTTTAAATTTGAACCTGGTTTACCCTTAGAGTATTTTTCTCCCAGTCCTTATCTCAACTCATGAGCTCTTTGTTAATTTTTTTTCCCTCTCCTCTGCCCAACTATAACAGAAGAAGGTGAGTGAATGACTTTTGTGGCTATCTGGTGTTTGGCCAATATCAAACCATGACACTAATTCTGAATGGCAGCACTTACCAATTGTCAACAGAAAAGCCCTCATGTCTTGCTCATGTACCTTCTTCGTAACCTTAGGAAATGCAGTATTTCCTGGTTCTTTAAATAAGAAATTACCTAATTCCTTTTAATGGGGTCATTACGAACTCTGATGTTGCAGGTATAAATTCCAGTTAGTACTGTGCACCTTAATTTACTATTCATATGTGAGTACCTTTGGGTTCCCAATTACTATCCAGCATCTGCAATTAACTCCTGAAATTATTCCCACAGGTCTGACTTTGCAAAGGACACTGCAGTTTACACCTTAGTTCCCTAATTAAAGACACAACACTCAATGAACCTTGAACAACTAGCAATTGGAAGCTAAGTTAGGTCTCACCAAATCCCCGTTGACATGGGTTTTGTTGCCTGATAACTGACCACAAGTGGGTCATGTGAGGTGTGCAGAATGAGTATTGAGGCCACATGCCAGTGAAGATGAACTAGTAGGAACTGACTGAAAAACACCCTTGTGTAGACAGTGCCTTGACAAACACAACTTGTTGCGACTCAGTGCACAACATCTGAAACACTACAGGTGTTGCAATTCCAGCTACCGGCTGGGACATGAAACACCAGGAAAGATTGGTGGGGGAAGGAGAGATGGGTTTCAAGAAACTTGTCATCCTTCTCCCTGTGCTTCTCTTCTCTCTGCAAATACAACTTAGCCATAAAACAGCTCTTATCATTTTAATCAACGTCCTGGCCATGACAGTATTCCAAGAGCAGAAATTTGGTTCTTGTTGGTTTTCTTTTCTCCTGCAGATTCAAGCTCCTAAAAGCAAAAGGAGCATAACCAGGTTATGCTGGTTATAATTTCTTTTATTAAAGCAAAGCAAAACATTTATAACAATGCTCATTCTGCCGTGTATTTATGTCATTCTCTTATCGAAGCATGTATCTCTGAAAAAACTACATAGAATTTCACAGATGTTCCAGCCAAAGACACAAACACTGTAAGAGTGATAGTAAGAATGGCTGCAGTTGAAATGCAGTGTTGAGCAAAAGTCTCATTTAAGGTTATTGTTCTTTAATGAAATGTGTTCTTCCTTATGTCAAGTAGGAAAAAAGTTTATGTGCAACTGTATCAGAACTGCTATCCTACTTTGAGCAGGAGCTTTCAAAAATTAATTAACATTTAAGTGCCAAGCTAAAACAATACTCATTATAAACAATCCATAATCTCAATACTTCACCTATTTTGCATCAATCCCTTTATCTCCCACTGTTACGTTTGTCATGATAAAAGGACAACAGGCTGTGATAAAAGGCTGTGGTGCCTCAAAAGGAGGGTGCATGCAGCAGCCAGCAGCCCATCTCCACTACCAGCAGTTGTCCAGAAAGAATAAGAACAATACAAGCATATCCTGCTGCCATGTCTCCAAGACTCTCCCATCCTTCACTTATTTTCAGATGTGATTTGCTGAGTAACTTTCTGTCTTCTCAACACTAATACCATCTTCCTCTGATGGAACACAAAGAGTTTTTTATTCACAGTTTCCTTTGGGAAGCAGCTTTACACACCAAATGCCTACTGATCAAAAATATCTCCTTTCATTTGTTTTAAATGTGATTCCTTTGATTGTCTGTGGTTTTTGTACTGAAATAATTTTGTTCTTATTTCCAAGAGAGTCTATATAATGGGTCTACTTGAGATTTTCCATAGAAGATCTCTCATAGTGCTCTGCTTTGCTCTGGTAGCTACAGGGGTGTTGACAACACACCAGTGTTTTGGCCACTGCTGAACAGCACTGGCACAGCATCAATGCTGTCTCTCCAAAATTCTGTTTGCTGTAGGCTGGGAGTAGGCAGGATCCTGGGAGGGTACATAACCAGGACAGCTGACCCAAACTAACCAAAGGGATATTCTACACTGTTTGACATCAGCTCAGATAGAAAAGCTAAGTAAAGCAGGAGGAAGAGGGAGGCAAGGAGGTATGTTTGCCTTCTACAGCTTGTTAAAGCCCTGCTTCCCAGGAAGTGGCCAGATAGGGTTTCTCACACTGATGGGAAGTAGAGAATGCTTTTTTTCTCTTTTCTCGTGTGTTTTAGTAAATTGTAATATCTCAACCTACAAGTTGTTTTCCATCTTAATTTCTCTCTCCTGTCCGGCTGAGAAGGGGGAGTGATAGAGCAGCTTGGTGGGCACCTGACATTCAGCCAAAGCCAACCCACCACAGTCTAATAACATGTCTCTTATGGGTCTGACACAACATTTCCTGGTTCTTGTATAAGATCTTGTATGCCTTTTATAAAGACTTTCACATCACTGGTGTATGTCCCAGCTGGTGCCCTGTTACACGAACATGGCATTGTTATACCTGGAACTAAAACTAACACCAGGGCAGCAGGAGATAATACAAACCCAACAATTCTACCTTTGACACCTGCTGGAATTCCCACAGTTCCAGATACTGATAGGTTTCAGAGAGAGGGCATGGTTTGTCTGTTCATGCCCCTAGGACCCAGACTGACTGCAAGCAGGACTGCAGTGCACTGGCATCATCCTCTCTTGGCACCAAAAACCTGCACACATCCAGCAAGTAGGAGTCTGCCCTTTGGCGGATTAACTCACAAAGTTCAATCTTAAACACTCTCGTCAGATGCCAGAGGTGATTTTTATTGCAGCACCTAATCACTATAAAGAGAAGTACAGCCCTACAGCAAGTAAAACACCAAAATGCTTTTATTCTTTCAACCCCAGCAATGAGGCCCTGTAATGAAATTCAAAGGTAAAATGACAAACAGAAATGAAAATACTACATCTCCAGATCGCAGTAAAGTTCATACAATTTGAGCACCTTAGGCACAAAATGAAAAAGCAAAGATGGGATATATTAAAAGATCACTGTAATTCTCTCTTTAACTCAGAAAGGCTCTTCATTAAAAAGGGAAACACATCTTTAAGAGCAGAAATAACAAAATAGTCCCAAGCATGACAAGCATGAGCCAAGTAAGGAATAAATGCAAGAGAATTATGCCAAAATATCTACTTTGTGTCTAATTTTCAGAAAGATTTTCAGAAGAACACTCACAGAAGCATTGCAGCAAGTCTTTGGCTGTGTTGAGTGATAGTGGCCACCAACTTCTGTGCACCTGTAGTCTTTTTGCTCCTTACATTTTTACCTATCTATGCTTGGTAGATTGAAAATGTGTTTTATCTGTAATGCAGGAGCACAAAGCTGGCTTTCTCCACTGTGCCAGGTGCTGTGTACACAGACACATGATGTCCCACCTCTACAGACCTTCAAATACAAACACCAGAGGACACAATAGAAACAGGGACAGTGTGGGGTCTCACCCCCGGATTGGGGAATCCCCGAAAGATGGAAAAGTCTCTCCTCCAACCCATGCCTTCAAAGAAGGACTCAGTAGTCCTCTGTTGTCCGGTCTCAAGGTTGTTTATTGTTGGTTATCTAAAAGATTCTTTTCCCTGAACTGCTGTGGCCCGTTCAGCAGGTCAGACAAAGGCACACTGCCCTCCCAAGGGGCTGGTGCCATCTTTTATATCACACATTAAGTATTACAGGTTTATACTTTTTCCGCAATGCCTATCATCTATATTGAATGGTGACTTTCTACTCTAAACCAATCTGTGAGTGTCAACATCACCAAAGACATGGAGGTTAGGAAGGAGAAAGAAAGAGGACAGGGCACACCCAAATCCCTCCATCTTAGATCTCCTTACCCCCATGTACAAAACTTGGACCCCTGCGTACAGGGCTTAAAACCCTCTTGTACAGCACTCAAAAATCCTTCCTTTCACTTTGTGATTATCTCTACTATGTTCTAAACTTGTGTGTGTGTGGCTTGTAATTCTTCATACAGAGTTAGTAATTTGCTCCATGGGCTAAGATCGAAACCCCCACGTGTGTCTTTGGCTGCATGCCAGGGTCTCAGAGCCCCCTGCCAGCAGCTCTGGCCATCCAGGGCACCCAGAGGGATGTCCTGGGTTCCCACAGGACAGCAAAGACAAAGTCAGTAGATAGTGTGTGAAATATGCAAGGACTGAAGCACTGAACTGCTTGTGGGAGTACCAGGTACTGGTAACTGATATGAACAGAAAATTATTGTGTGGTACTGAAAAAAGGAGAAAACATTTTATAGATAATCAAGCCTAGGTCCAGGGAGCTATGGAAAGACCTGTCTCTTGTACTGGAGTTCCATTATCCAATTCTGCTTGACAAGCTGGTGGGGGCGGGCAGCTTCCCAGACAGAAAACTGCAAAGGAAAACATAATTATTCTTCTTCTGGGCCCAGTGTGGATGCAACTTCTCACATGTCTGCACAATCCAGCTGAACAAACACATCAGTCCCAGGTAGGGACTGAAGTTGTCCTGATATCCTTGGAGGAACCACTACTCTTGCAGACTCAAGAGACCACTGTTGAGCTGGGCTCCAGGAGCACTGGAGGGCTGCTATCTGATGCTGTGTGCCAGTGAACCACCACAAGTACACTCACAGGCATCATGCAGCTCCAGGCCATCTGCCAGCAGTGCCACTGCCAGCTCAGGGAGGTCCCTCTCCCAGAGCTCAGAGCCTGGGCTAGGCTGTGCCTCACTGCTGTGGGTCCTCTGCCTGCCTTGGTCCGGACCCTCAGCCAGGAAGAAAAGGCATAACTGACCACTCAGTGCCTTGTTCCAGTGTGCAGTCAGCAGCACAGACTCACAGGCTCTGCAGTGTTCCTCCTACCCCAGGCAGAAGAAGAGAGATTCCAGTGCCTGTACTCAGAAATAGGTTTATCCTTGTTGAAAAGGCCAAACACAAAATGCACCTAAGGACTAACAAGGAGTCACCTGTCTGCTGGCCACCCAAAACAGTAAAGGATGTCACTTTTTCTCTTAGAAGCCAGAAGAAATCTATTGTCTGAGGTGCAGGTGCCTGTGAAATGAGCACTTTGTATGTTACTGACTGAAGTAAAA